>NC_137898.1:114962723-115191289 GCF_963455335.1 Martes martes
TTTCTTGGGGCACCTGGGTGGCTCAGTTGGTTAAGCGGCTGCCTTCGGCTCAGGTCATGATCCCAGAGTCCTGGGATCGAGTCCCACATCGGGCTCCTTACTCGGCAGGGAGCCTGCTTCTCCCTCTGCCTCTGCCTGCCACTCTGTCTGCCTGTGCTCACTCTCTCTCTCTCTCTCTGACAAATAAATAAATAAAATCTTTAAAAAAAAAAAAAAGGCGATTTCTTTCACGTTCAGAATCCTGCCTCCGGTTCTGGGTCCCGTTTCTGTGTCTGCGCATCATCCGTCCGCGACTATGACCACACTCTCTGGAGGGCCCATCGACGGGAGTCAGTTAAATGTGTAATGCATGCATAGTGTTTTGGTTGATATTCTAAGAGGAAAGTTGATCTTTCTATTTCTAGAAAATGCTAACTGTAGACCCAGAAATTGAGTTTCGTGTCTGTGAAGCCCCGGTTACCTTGCATCGCTGTGGAGCCCCTGATCCATCTCAAGGGGGAGGAGGTAAGGATAATTCCCACGTGCAGTCATTCCGTTTACGAGGTACCGACCAGTTCAATCCCATCAGAACCACGTGGGCTAGGCGTTCTATACGTTTCCTTTTTGCAAGTGGTAACAGCCAAGATGGTTCAGCTGTGATTCAAACCCACGTCACTTGACTCAAAATTCTGTACTTTTCCTACCACACCTTTTGGAGGTGGCAGAAAATTCTCTTACACGTGCCCTCCCCAGGTACGAGGAAGGTAACCATCCTCGCTCGCTGCAATTAGGAAGCCACCGTTCTGTGACTAAAGGTCGGTGTCCGAACGCACGTTGACCTTGGAAGCGGACGGGTTTAAGCCTCCGCTGCGCCACCTACCGGCGCCTTGGAGAAGACAGTGTGTGTTTCCATTTTTGCTCCCCCAGATTTTGGGTGCATCCAGGCCAAAGGAACCGAGCCTCTTCACCGCACCCGAAAGGCGCCCCCGGGAGCTTCCAAGGAGCAGGGTGGGGAGTGCTGGTCTTTAGGCCTGGGGGGACTGCCCCAGTGTTCCGTTTTCCAGTTTAAGGAAAGTGCTTCTGTCCCTCAGGCGCCCCTCCAAACGCTTTCCTTTCCTTTCTTGGTTGAAGACACGTCACGTAGCCGCCCAGAATGATCTCAGGTTTCCCAGAGGCTGGGAAGAGAGACGGCCTTTAATCAAGTCGCTTTTGATTGCAGCCCTAAAGACAGCTCTGAACCGGGAACACACTGTTCTTGGCCAGTTCACGGGGAATTATGGGACAAAATACCATTTTACGTCCCATCCGATGTATCATCCGATGACATATGTCCCCGTAGAACTGCGTGTGTGCACTCTTCTGCAGGCACTGTGCTAAGTGTGTCTATGCATGTAAAGTTAATCACATATGCATGTTTATAGATTCCTTGTCACGAAGGTCCGTATAGATCTACCTATAAAATATACAGTCCACACTGGTCCGCCTTTATACGGAGCCTGGGCTAACCCTCCGTATAAATGATGACGCAGATTTGTTCTTACAACCTGGATAGCAGGGCCCTGGGAGGGAGGAGAACAGAGGACTCTGGGGATATGATGGGGATCTGTGACCTCAGGCTGAGCTCAAGGCCGGGGAAGAAAGCACTCCAATGTTCTAGCTGTGTAGCTTTTAGGATAGAAGCTTCTAAGGGCTTCTGGCTCTTCCTTTGGGGTTGATTTCTCTAAAAACCCTTATGCCCTCTCCACCATATGTGTACACATCCTCCTGCTCCTTTCGAAAGCTGTGTGTCCTGGGACACGCGCCTAAGGAGAGCTTCTGTACAGAGCCCAGGTCAGGCTCAGGCTGCCGCAGACTCGGGCTGAAAGGAGTCAGCTACAGGTACCTCGGTGCCTTACGTCAAAATAAGCTGGTTAGGGACAATCGCACCTGGAAACAGTGAGGCTAACTCCTCTCTAGCGCTCAGCCAGTCACACAGTTCCGGGTACCGTCCTGATCGCACGTAATTCGTTTAGAAAATAGTCTGATGCTTCCCCAGCACAACGTCTGTTATGTTGTCACCTAAGCTAAAATAGGGAAGAAGAAGTTGACGACCTTTTCAACTGATCTCTGAGATTAAATTATTTCATGTGGCAATTCAAGGACTTGGCAAACGGCCCGCCTTCCTGGAACAGAGTGAATCTCAGAAATTCTCTGCCGTGTGATGCAAGAGGAGCCTGGAACCGACCGGTTGCATGTCCTTCCTGCCGCACCGAATCCCAGCCGACCCGTATTCGAGGTTTAGTGTGCAGAATGGCTGGGGAGCCCTTCACTCTCATCAGCTGCCCGGGACCCAGCAGAACATCCTCTAGGGGGGCTTACTGAAGGGTAGTCCGGACACATGTCTAAGCACGCAGCCCCTGTGTGCCCCCCTCCACCTGTCTCTCCAAGCACACCCACCTGAAGCCGCTAGCACCAACACGACAAGATGTGTTACCAGTGCTGGTTTCTCAGAACTGAGCACCAGAACCAGGAGAGGGGTGCTGACGTGAGTGGCAAAAAGAGACCGTGATTGGATTTGTTTTGGTCATTAGTGGATTTCTGGGTACATTGGCTGAAAAGTACATCCTTGTGCTTCAAATCTTATTTTTCCTATTATCTCCCATAAAATTTTTGGAGATCTACGCCTACATAAATATTCACTGATATAATATAAATTATACCTACAATTTTTAACAGCTACTTCGAGAAATGATTTCACAGCAACCAAGCTGTAACCCCTTCACGAGAACTCCCTTCTGAAAGCAAAACTGGAATCTGATTAGTTTTGCAGTTCCTAGCAGGGGGCCTGCACCGTGCACCTATCATACTGATTTAGTAAACGAGACTGAGTTCAGTCGATATGCGGTCAATTTTTTATAGAAAATTCAGGGAATAGGGTGTGTTCTTACCCACATGCGCTGCGGTGACCTGAGCGTTCCCATCTCTTCCGGAGTTCACTCTGGTCCTTGGATTTAACCATTTCAGCCCCCAGAGTGGTGATGGCTCCTCCCAGCCGTCCCAAAGTGAGAGAAATCTCTCCGAAAGAAGAGATGCCCTCCAAAGTATGAATGTGTCCCTTTTTCTATCCCGTTGAATTTAGCCTAACATTTTCCATATCAAGGAAGTTTGTATCCAAATCTGGTGTGCCCTGGAAAGTGCATGGAAATGCACACACAGAATGCCAGCCCCCTTTCCCGCAAATTGCATTCCGTTAGGGGAGTCAAGTCAAGGTAAGGAAACTATGAAAACTGCTTTAAGAAAGAGGAATGTTTTGTGAAAACTCAGAGTGCGGAGGAGAGAGGAAACGTTGTAGATGAAGTGGCCCTTGACCGGGACCGGGAGGGACAGCAGAACTCTGTGACGTCAGAACAGAGGGGCCATGACCCCAGACAGGGCGGAGAATGGGTACGGCGCACGTGTGGGGAACAGTGTAAGTCGGTCGGCATGGGAGAGAGGGAAGCAGAACTGGGACATCACTCTGGGCCTGAGCACGGCACGTTCTCCACATGCCATCCGCTGTGGTTAATAAAGGAAACCAGGGAAGGATTTTATTCAAAAAAAGAATTACTGGGCTGATGTAGTTTCCGCACACCATGTCCCAGCCACTGGACTCAGTACATCCTACCTGTGTCTCATCTCAGAAACCTGCCTGACACGGGCTGGTGTTCTTTCCAGTTTTTAGGTGAGAAAATCAAGACATAAAAAGACTGCTTAGATGAAAACAGAGACAGAGACAAACCATGAGTGACTCTTAATCACAGGAAACACACTGAGGGTTGCTGGAGGGGACGGGGAGGGGGGACGGGGTGGCTGGGGGATTGGCATGACGGAGGCACGTGATGGAATGAGCAGCGGGTGTGCAGCTGATGAATCACTGACCTCTACATCTGAAACCAATTAAAAAAAAAAAAAAGAAAAGACCCAGAAAGACCAAGTAACAGGCTCTGTATTGGGGCACAGTCTGACCTCCCATCTGTGGTTTAGGAAGCTCTGCTCCAGGAAAGAAGTTAAGGAGTGTATTAGGGAGGGCACGGATTGCATGGAGCACTGGGTGTGGTGAAAAAACAATGAATACTGTTACGCTGAAAATTTAAAAAAAAGAAAAGAAGTTAAGCAGTGAGGAGTGAGTCCGGCTCCGGAAGGAAGTGACACCACCTCCAGGAGGAGCGATCCCGGCGGCAGGTGGAGCCCGGAAGGGGCTGGGGCCCGTGTTCGGGGAGGAGCGGTCGTGAGGCTGCGGGCCGAGCTTGCAGGCGAGAGCCCTGCCCCGGGGTGGTAAGTGGCCAGAGGTGGGAGACGAGGGCTCCCCGCAGGGCCTGAGCGAACGGAGAGATTCCGGAAGGGGAAAGGGAGAGACCGAGCCGAGAAGAGGACGCGATCAAAAAGTACAGGGAGAGAAAGCAAAGTGTGGAGATGCCCGAGCCAAGGAGAGGAGGGTCTGTCCAAGACAATGCAGAGAGGGTCGGGGCACCGTGGACCGAGGAAGCCATTTGACCCCACAGTGGATGTTTGTGGTCACCGCTGAGAGCCCGGGGCCAGGCATCAAAGTCAAGGTCGAGCTTCAACAATAAGGTGGACGGTGAAGAGCAGAGAGGTGTTTGGGGAGCTGTGGTCATCGATCTGGTCCACAGGGTAGACAAGTTCTCAGCGTGAGGGAAGACATTTACACCCAAGGAGCTCTGGCAGGAAAGCGAGGAAGGTGGCCATCACAGGGCAGGGCGTCAGCCTGCACACAGAGGCGCTGAGCCACCTCACTGCCTTTTCCGTGCTGACCTCCCATTAGAATGAAGAGACGTTTTCCAGCGTCAGGCACACAGGGACATCAGGGTTCAGGAAGATCCTCCCAGACTCGAAGGTCTGGGTGGTGGCCTGGAGACGCCACTATGGCATGACAGAGCCCGCAGAACCAGCCTCGTGTCCCATGACGCCTTCTCTGGTAGGGGGGCAAAGTCCCTTACCCAGAGCCTGTGTGTGGCATCTGGTGACAGGGCACCGTGAAGGCTGTGGACTGGAGGTACACACACATGCGACCGTGTGGGACGCTATCAGGCATCTCGGCCTGGAAGGTAGCCATGACGACGGAAGGCACGACAGGCGCGCTCCGATGCGTGCACACGCACGCACGCACACACACGCGCACGCACGCACACACACGCGCACGCATGCACACACACGCGCGCACACACACGCTGGCTGCCATGGTTGGCCATTCGCGAGGAGAACATACCGCATGGGGCAAAGCCGTCCTTCACGTTACTCCCCAAGCACAACAGCACTAAATATTTAAAGGTTCTGCTGAAGGTCGTTTCAAGACTTTTAGGACCAAAAAACTAGCAGGAAAAAAAATCTGACACTCCCGTTGAATTATCAAATGAAAAGGCTGAATTTCCAAGTGTAGGAAAAACGTGAGGCCAGATGGCTCTTCCACGACTGAACTTAATATGGAAAAACACAAGCACGTCTGCGTCCCTCCCCGGAGCAGCAGGCGTGACCGAGAGGACCTTGGAAACACGTCGCCTGTTTGGAGATAGTGAGGAGCCCGCGGAGGCCACCGCACTCTCGAGTCGGAGTTCTCTTGAGTCCGCCGTCCTCCCGGGGAGCACGACAGAGGAGTGACTGCAGGCCAACGGGGGCCGGAGGGGCAGACGGAGCCCGCGGGGAGGAAGCTTCCGAAGCTGAAGGGCAGCGACGCCACTCTGTCTGGAGCGTCTCGGGAGCCCGGGAAGCTCAGGCGGTGCCAGGACTCCGGCAGGACTTGACCCCCAGCTTTCCGCTCGAGACGGTTCTGTCTTCCTTCCACTCGGGCCGCAGCACACGCCGGCGGTAATCGCGGAGTCTCGTGAGCACCTCCCTGGGCAGTTCAAGACTCAGGGCCCCGTGACTCTTTGAGGCCGGCTGCCTACCCAGAGCTTAATTGAAAAAATCCTTTGTCCTTTTGGGAGGAAATCGCACAAACAGCTGTTTCGGTGACCAGTCTGCACCCGCGGCCGCATTCCTGAAGTTGCGAGGAAATGCGTGCGGTTCTCAGGCCAGAGCTGTGCCCCCAGACCCGGAGCAGAAGGCGAGAGCCAAGCTCCTCACGCTCTCTCCGGGCCGCGACACCCCGTCCCTGCAGAGCTGTGACCCCCGGCCCGTGGGCGACCTCTCTCTGTTTGGGTCTCTTCACCTGGGAAGTAGGGCCGCTGGGCCGGACGCCAGGTTTCCGTGTTTCACCGCATGGACATCGGGGGCCTCGCTGGAGGACAGGGGACGGGGGACCCCGTGGGCGGGAGGGAGGCAGGGTGCTTAGGCCCCATTTCCCACTTTCCAGAGGGCACTTCTGCTCTCATCAGCTTACGGGTGGCTTTCCAAAAGGGATTTTGTTTAAAGGACACGGGAGTCCGCAAACGTTGGAGAATGCGCTGACCACAGTCTGTGCAGAGCCCTACCGCGTGGGACATCGGGAGAGACTCTCCCCGGGGTTCCCTTGTAATCCCGGGCCCAGCCCCGGACGCTCACGTGCCCTCGAGCTACCGCGGGCACCTGGCTTTCCACCGCCCCCTGGAGCGGGGTGCAGCCTCCTCGCCCCGGCCAGACTCCCCAAGAGTCAGGGTGCGTCTGCTACCCCTTGACTTTAACCGCGAGCTCTAGCATGGAGGGGCTCAGGCAGGATTTCCGTGGCTTCAGTCGCTGGTGCCCTGAGGCCCCCGCCCCACCGCCCCACTGGCTCCCGTGGATGCCGGGGGCAGGGAGAGGACGCCGGCCTCCTGAGAATTTCTTCCAATTCCTCTTACCGTCTCAAACTCATGAGTGCTCCGCTTAGATGAGGAAGTTGCGGTCAGATAATTAGGGAGGAAATGAGCCCTTCCACACCAATCCAAAATACACTGAAGCAATATTTATGGACAAGATGTTGTGCTTTGTGTGGCAAGGAGAACGGAGTCGGAAGCTGGCCGGGTGAGAAGGCCCGCTTGACAGGTGGGAAGGCAGGGGCTGGCAGCTGCCGGCGGGGGAGGCAAGCGGTCCGGACTTCACGTCTCGTTCAACACTTTCCAGGCAGGGGGTGGGGCATGAGTCGAGGAAGCCACAGATTTCAATCATCTTTTCTCACCACCGGTAGAAAGGTCACCCCCCAAAACACTCTAATATGACACAGGGATACATACATGCACAGTTTTCATTTCATAGCCGTGGGTTTATTTTAACATGCATAGAAAAATAATAAGCCATTAAACCCTGATTTTTACAGATAGGGGAGCCTCTAACAAGGCAAAACTGGGGCACCCAGGTGGCTCCGTCATTAAGCGTCTGCCTTCGGCTCCGGTCATGATCCCGGGGTCCTGGGATCGAGCCCCGACTAGGGCTCCCTGTTCAGTGGGGAACCTGCTTCTCCCTCTCCCTCTGCTGCTCTCCCTGCTTGTCTCTCTCTCTGTCAGATAAATAAATAGAATCTTTAAGAAAAATAAGACAGCAGACTCCCAATAAGACAATAAGACTTGGTGTGCCACCAGCCCCAGCCTCCCCTGGTACGTTCTGATGGGTTTCAGAGAAGGATCCTGTGTGTCCCATGATACCAGTGTGCAGGGTCTACACAGGGTGTGGGTTACCACATGCCCCACCTGTGGGCAGGGGTTTCTCAGCCAAGGTTCTCACCCCCAGGCCTGAATAAAGGTAGAGAGGAACTGTGGGCCCCTGGAGAATGTGTTCCAGGAGACTTAGCAGAGGAGGCCGGATCACCGCCCCATGGCAAGCACCTGCAGGGCTGCGGACTTGGGCAGTGCGGGCCCTGAACAACCACACAGCACAGCCACAGGTCAGCCCCTCTGCCCTCTGCCTGGGGATCAGGAGGTGGGTGCCACCCGGCGCACCTCACGGCCAGCAGGATCAAGGAGCAAAGCCTCCATTTCCAAGTGCTCATGGGGCCCTCTACACGCTGCGCCAACAGGGTAGAAAGGGACTGGAGAAAACAACTGTCTTGTGCCTCCTTCCCACACATCCTGTTTGCTATTAATCATAAGATTGCAACACCAAGAGAATCTAAATAATCTGCAGGCCTCACCGTTTCTGATAATCGCCGGAGCTATTCATCGCTAATCAAAGAGGATATTATGGAGCGTGAGTCAGCCGGCCTCGGGCTTTCTGGAAGCTCCGAGCTGTATATAAAGAGGGAGCTTCCTCCCCGAGGCGCTGGAACGGCAGGTGGGGAGCCTCACAGTCCTTCAGCCAGGCAGGAGCATGAAGGCCAGCATGCCCAGCCTCCCTCTGCTGCTGCTGCTGCTCTGGGGCGTGGGGTCCCACGGCTTCCCCGCCGCGACCTCGGGAGCACAAAAGCAGGACACGGAGTTGGTCCAGGTAAAAGCAGAATTTCATATGCCACAAAGGCAGGAGCCTTTATTTGCATTTTTGCTCAGCAGCACTGAGTAGCAGTCGTAGTGTCAAGGATTTTGCGGAAGGGTGGATTTCTTCCAAAGAGAAATTTTTGGTAGAAAGGGCTCTTTCCCCAAAACTCTGTCCAGCCATGCACAGGGTCTCCTCTTCCCTTTCCAGCTGGAGGTGAGTGGGAGCGAAGGGACGTACGCAGATGTCTCCGTGAATCGTCATTCAGACTGCGTGCTCGCTAGTGCCGGGGAGATTTCTACCGGGGACTCATCTCCACCCGTCACGATTTCCACCGTGAAATCGAAACACCATCTTTAGAAGTAGTTCTCCGCTGTAGCTAGAACTTCTTACTGCCAATCTTGAGAAACGAGAAAGAGTTCCCATCCAGCATTTCAATAATTTTATCTTTCATCAGAAATACCTGGAAAACTACTACAACCTGAAGAGTGACGCAAAGCAAATCCCAAGGCAGAGGAACAGCAGTCTGGTGGTTGAGAAGCTGAAGCAGATGCAGGCGTTCTTCGGGCTGAAGGTGACGGGGAAGGTGGACGCCGACACCCTGACTCTGATGAGGCAGCCCCGATGTGGGGTGCCCGACGTGGCTCCGTACACCCTCGGTGAGAGGACCCTCCGATGGGAGCACACCCACCTGACCTACAGGTAAGCAGACCGGGCACCAGAGCGAGGGCGCTGTGTCCCAGCAGAGCCGTGAGCCATGAGTTCTTACGTGTCTGTTTCATTCCATTTTAAGGATTGAAAATTACACACCAGATTTGCCAAGAGCAGACGTGGACAGTGCCATTGAGAAAGCCTTTCAGCTCTGGAGTAATGTCTCGCCCCTGACCTTCACCAGGCTCTTTGAGGGCCAAGCGGACATAATGATATCCTTTGTCAGGGGAGGTAAGCTCTTCTGGTCCCACAGCAGCACTGTCACCCTAAGTCCCACTTGCCCCAAACCCCTTCATCTTTGCAGCTAGAGGAGCTGGTTCAAAAGCGGTGCTCACTTCATAGGCTAAGGAGGGGAACTAGATCCCATCTGATGGAAGTCTATTGTCCTCTCAGCAAAGCAATGCTTTCTCTCCTGGGTTAGCCTAAATGGGAACCAAGAGGCACATTTCTTGCATTCTGTTTCTGGCAGATCACTATGACAATTCTCCCTTTGACGGACCCGACGGAAACCTCGCTCACGCTTTTCCACCAGGCCCGAATCTTGGAGGAGATGCTCACTTTGATGAAGATGAAACCTGGACCAACGATTACAGAAGTGAGTCAACTCATCCGGCCTCTCCCCGTTTCCCCGTCCCTTCTTGCGCCACTGGGATCCTGTCTGGCTTAACGGAAAGAACGCATTTGTAGAAGGAGGCATTTTCTACTACCGCTTACAAAACCGATGGTACATTTAGACAACTGGAAGAGAAGGCTATTTCTGTTAGTAACAACATCTTGTTGGCTACGAACAGCCAAACTCCAAAACTTCTGTTAAGACAATGTTGAAAATCTTGATGTTTTTCTTGTGGGCATGTACGTAGAATTATTTTTTTATTAGAAGGACGCACCAAAATTTAACAATTTTAGTAAGAGTATGTGAAAATTAAGGGAGGAGAGATGGTATTTTCCGAAATTTCCAGCATAGGCATGTATGAGTTTGTAGATAGGAAGAAAAAAATCATTACCAGAACTCCACTGCGTCTCCGTGAACTGATACTCAGGAACTCATATAAGACCGGCCTGCACGTGAGGCAGAATCGGCCGAGCTTCCTTTCTCATTGTATCAGTGCAAACACAGAGCTTGGGTTTTAGCCTGTGTCTTCCCTGTTAATAACAGCCTCCCGTCCTCCCCCCTTTGGGAAAAGGCTTCCTAGCTCTTTCAAAGAGCTACCAACGAAGGACGAGCCCTGGCCCTCGGAGAGTTCTAGACTGCTCTTTCGCGCCGGGTCTCTCAACGGAGAACACTGCAAACATTCATTAATGGCTTTATTGGACCTTTTAGATTACAACCTCTATCGCGTGGCCGCTCATGAGTTGGGTCATTCCCTTGGACTTTCTCATTCTACTGACATTGGGGCTCTGATGTACCCCAACTACATGTACGATGGCCATGTCCAGCTGTCTCAGGATGACATCAATGCCATCCAGGCCATATACGGTGAGTGGACAGAAAACTAGGGACGAGGGGCCGTTAGAACAGCCGTTAGCTGCCTCCTTTAAGAAGCTGCGCGAGACCAAGCAGAACTAACCTGAGATCTCTTTTTCTTTTAGGACCTTCTCCCAACCCCATCCAGCCAACAGGCCCCCAGACACCACAAGTGTGCGACAGTAACCTAGTCTTCGATGCCATCTCTACCGTTCGGGGAGAACTGATGTTCTTTAAGGACAGGTAGGACATCAGTCCCTCTCTGTGCCTTGTGTTTGTGAGAACACGGCTCTCACGGCCGTGGGCACACGCACAGTTTTTATCCTGCACTTTCTTGCACGCACAGAATTACAAGGAACTGCAAGCAGTTACACACACCAGCACGATGCGATAAGCTTGTTAACAGCCCTTCCCCGCATGTACTCTGTTGTTCGGTTCTCAGACAAAAATACCATTGAAGTAGAAAATTCAGTGGATAGAATCCCATTTTACAGATCAGCAAAGTAAAGCAGGGAGAAGGAAAGAGAGCCTTCCAGGGCACGGAGTTCTCTGGCGACGGAGCAGTGGCCGTTCTGACTCCCGCTCCCGAGCTCTTCTCGTCCATGCCGCGCTTCACGATGAACCGTGAATGAAGGAGCGTCCTTCTCAGGAGAAACAGCCCGTGCTGCCCAGCAGGGCTGTGCCGCCGCTCTGTCCCAGTGAAGATGCCCCCAGCCCAAGCCCGTGACCTGTAGAGACCTAGAGAAGGGGAGGAGCCACCGTGGGGAAAACCTCCAGGAGTTCACGAGGACCGTCCTGTGAGCAGATACGGGTGGTCCCCACAGGCTTCTCTCCCCACAGGAGGGTTCGGGCGCCCCCTCCGCAGTGTGTGGGCTCAAAGATGCCAGGGTCGCCTCACATGCAAGGCCCGGGCCCGCTGTCTGTACCACCCTGGTTCCTAAAGGACCATGCACAAGAATAGTAGGTCCTTTTCTGGAAGTTGCTGTCCCCGGGATGGGGACTGAGGCTGGGCAGGGGCGTCAGCACAAAGGAGGGGCTCGGACGGGCTCACGCCTTAGCTGCTATTCCCAGAGTCTGGTCTGCGTGGTTTTGTCGCTGTCTGTGGTCGGATCCACGCGAGAATAGAGGGCATTGGTTCCAGATGCTTCCGTCCTTCCCCTACTAAGGATAAGGCTGGGTGCAAACCCTAGCAGGTGTGGCTCAGAGCTGGGCAGGTGCTACGGAAACAGTGGGTCTGAAAGGAAAGCTCTTGGTAGGGCAGGACATGCCTCTCAAAACAAGGATTCGAGAGATTTCTCCGAGGAACAGACACAGGCCTAGGGTCCGCAGGAACTGAAAGAACACGGAGCTCACTGACGCGTGACCGAGTCCTGGAGCCGTGGGAGGCCAGAGAGAGGAACAGCCTTGCCCGGGGCCTCCCAGCAGCCGAGGTGGGATCGGAGCTGCCCAGCAGGTTCTGACGGCGGGGGCCTCAGTTTCCCCCATGGACTGTAGATCCAACCCGAGGAGGAGGAGGAGCGGAGCGGCTGCCAACTCTGGGTCTAAAATTAACCTTTGCCTCTCTCTTATCACGTATGTGGCCGTAAACAGCCCCCTTCCCCTCGCCACCTTCCATCTCTCATCCGTGAGGTGAGAGTGCCAGGCTCTCGGGGTGGGGGGTGGTTTGTAAGGTGCAGGGGAGAGGCCCTGCTGCCCCATCCGCACGGGGTGTTGGCGACCAGCGGTGGGCTCCGGCGCGGGTGTCCGGCCACTGGCTCCAGATGGTATCGCCAAAGGCAGCGGTTCGATGTGGGATCATGCGCAGCCCATCCCTTTGTAACGATTTTGCTACATGTGACTGTTGATGTTCTCGAGGTTGGCAGGGCTGATGTGCTCGTTAAAGGTCAGCCCACCCTTGCATCCAGGAAATCAAAACCTTTGCCATTTTTTTGTCTACATCAGGTTCTACATGCGCCAAAATCCCTTCTACCCAGAAGTTGAGCTCAATTTCATTTCTACTTTCTGGCCAGAGCTGCCCAGTGGGCTTCAAGCCGCTTACGAATTCTCTGAGAGAGATGAGATCCGTTTTTTCAAAGGTAACGCTTCCCCCTCGGGTCCCGGTTCTGTGGATTCTCCTGCTTTGGAGCTGAGATACGAGTGAGCTCCGGCCGCTTTCTCTCGGTGGCCTTTGGGAAATCGGACGCTCTCACTTAACACACCGATGGGAGTCCAGCCGCTTACCTAAGCATTGCCTCGTGCATTTCTGAGTCATTTTAGATAGAAAGTGTATCTGTGGGTGCTCTGCGGGGCCACGAATCTGGCTTGGGAAAGTGTTTTCTCTACTTACATACCCACCCTGGGGCCCACAGAATAGAGCAGATGACACAGAAGCATTGGAGTGTCCAGATTTCCTGGAGTCTATTTTAATACCAATGGGTCTCCTGAGGGAGGGAGAGGCCGCCCTGGGAGCCAGCTGTCAAAGTAGGGTCCTCAGACCAGCAGACCAGACCTCAGACCCCGGGGGGTCTGTTAGAGACCGAGACTCTCACTTAGCACAGTCTGCTCAAGGGCCATCCGCGAGATCGGCTCCCACTCCAAACCTTCTAGAATTCTAACACGATTCCCAGGCAATTTGTACGTTAAAATACGACGAGCCCTACCACGAATCAAGTGGGACAGATTTTTCTTATTCCGTCAGAATGAGACGTAATCCAACGATGGGCTCTTGGCTTGGAAGACACTGTGCCAAACGCCGGTACTTCTGCAAACAGATGTCTGGCCTCGTACACACGAGCATTCAAGTGCTTGACCCCGCCGAAGGACTGAATGCGGTTTGGATGGGCAGAAAACGTTGACACAGGCTTTCTGGCCCTTCTATCACAAAGTTAAACAGGATTTTAGATGCACAAAATTTCAAGCCGCTTTCTCATAAGGGGCAAATGAGTGTATTTGTGCCGTGAGAATCATCCTGGCTTCAGATCTCAGCCCCGTTTTATGTGATGTGGGTTTACGGAGGATGAACACACGGATATGGAGCCAGCATCCTCTGGCTATCTGGCGCTGTATTCTAGCGAGACGCGGTGGTTCTTATTTACAGAGGTTGCAAGTCGTTACGGCCTGTGAGTCATCACGACCCCCTGGCCTTTGGGAAACCACTGCCGCGGCCCGGCACAGCCCACAGGCGGCTAGAGCAGGGAGCCCGGTACCGCCGCGTGCGTAGCTCTGGCAAGTCTTCGGTCGGTGCCGCAACTGGCTTTGGGAACACACCCTCCGCCCCACAAGCCAGTCGCCCTCCAAGCTCACTGCAGATTCAAATGATGTAGGAAACCTTAAAGTGTGTATAAATTTAAGTGATCTGGGATACGATACGGGCTTCGGTGTCTTTAAGAATCCCCCTAGACGGTTCTCATGTGGGGCCGGGACGCTGGGGTCGGCTCACTGTCTTCTGGTGTCCAGGACAAGTGTTTCTATCTTTTTTTTTTTTTTTTTTTTTTTGGCAGGTGATCAGTACTGGGCCGTTCAGGGGCAGGAAATGCTGTACGGATACCCCAAGGACATCCACCGATCCTTCGGCTTCCCCCAAACCGTGAAGAACATCGATGCTGCTGTTTCTGATGAAGAAACTGGGAAAACCTACTTCTTCGTTGCTAACAAATACTGGAGGTAAAGACGGAACAGAGAGCAGGCTCGCACAGCACCTCCCTCTCGTTAGAGAGAAGCTTCTAGAGCGAACCGTAGCCCAATGAGTCTCAGACAGCCTTGGCCGGCTGCCGTCTCTGTGAACGGCTGCCAGCAGTCTAGCCGCCAAGTCTGTGGCTGGCGACCATCACGCAGCCCCCGCAGTGGGATGCAGTGAACACGTGGGGCTGATTTGGAAAAGGATGGCCGGGGGGGGGCATCTACCTTCACGGAGCCCCTTCTGCCAATAGGAATGTATCTTTCATTGCAGTTTACCTTATCAGGACAAAGGGCAGCGCCTCCTGGAGAATTAGAATTAGTTGTTGGCATTGACACGGACCTTAAAAATCTCCTCTTCACCCAGCATTCTACCTCCCCCTCCCCCATGCTAGACAAGATCTATGGGGTTGAAAGTTCCTATAAGTGTCCTGCTACCAAAGTCCCCGTAATGCCTTTGAGAAGTCTACGTATTTAGCATGTTCTGACACTTAAAATCACTGTTTTGACCAGGTATGATGAGTATAAGCGTTCCATGGACGCAGGTTACCCCCGAACGATAGCAGCTGACTTTCCTGGCATTGGCCATAAAGTTGATGCTGCTTTCCAGAAATATGGTAAGTGAATGTGTATGTTTATTTCCTCCATCTCGCTGTCACAGAATAGTGTCAATGCTGTTATTTGGAACAGCGAGTGCCCAAAATATTTGTTCTCACAAATGGCAGGATTTTTCCAGAATGCAGGTTAAACCCAGAAATTATGTGTGTAGAGTAGTGAGTCTCGTCTGCTTGTTTCTAGGGTTCCTCTACATCGTGCACGGGACGACGCAGTACCAATTCGATCTTCGGTCCCAGAGGATTCTGAGTATCGACAGAGTTAATAGTTGGTTCAACTGCTAACGGAGATGACCGACTGTCGCCCCAGAGAAATACACGTCAAGAGCCCAAGGAGGCGTCTTCCTGAAGAGCCATTTGCTTACATAAAATCAGAGCTATTAAATGTTTCTATCCCGATACCTCCTTCTGCACTTACTCTTTACGCCTGGGAGTGCGACGTGACATGCACTCCTGTAATTCAGCCCCACAGCTGAGCTAAGAAAGGTCGAGCTTAATGGCTTGTGGATTCAAATGGGCCAGTTTTGCAAAGAAAAAAAAGCTTTTCCGAAGTATAGGACCCTGACATTGACCCTGGAGTGCAGCTCTTCAAGACGGCAGACCAGAGCAGAAACAGTTCCCAAACATAGAAGCAGCCACTAGACTGTCCTCATATGCAAGGAACGGCTTTGATTACAGAAAATAAAGTGCTGTGTGTTTCAAATAAAGCCTTCCGTGTCGTTACTGTTTAATATACTTTCTAGTACATTTATTACACGATTATTTCCTGATGATAAAGTCATACTTCCAGAGATTAGCTTTCAAATTTGAAGTGGGAATAGACAAATACGTAGAATATTCACGTGGGAAGCTAGGATATGCAAAACGTTGGACGATTCCCCCATTTCCATGGAATTTACACCCTGTAGAAGAGGTTAAAACCTACTTCCCGGGTCCCGTGTAAAAATCCAAAATTGGCTATTGGTAGAGACTCCTCCCTCTGAGCACGTCGGGGGCTCCGCTGTCCCGGGGTCCCACTCCCTGCCATTGTGGAGGAGAGGGGGCTGGGCGTGGTGGGGGACCCGTATCGCCCCAGATGGAAACACGCGACCGCTGGTGCAAACTTCTCCGGCGGCCCCACCTTGCCATGGGGATCGTGGAAGCCCAGCGGGAGCTTGCACGCGATGGAAGGAACCGGAATTCTCTGGCCACCACTCAAGACAATTACTCCGAACCTCAGTAGAGTTTGCTTAAGAAGTAAACTGTGGTGGTTCCAGACCACTAAGAATCTGGATTTTGTTAAGGCCGCACAAGCTAGTTTTTCTTTATGGAGGTTTTCATGCCTCGTCTGGGGGGATGTTAATGTCAGCGGGGTCCCCAGTAGTAGCTCAGCCCATGGGGTGGGGGTTGGGGGGTGTTCATGGTGTGGGCGGAATTTCCTAATACAAATATTTTAAGGTACTCACGGTTCCGAGGCAAGCAGCTCTTGACTCAAGAATTTGGAAAGAAGTGTCACCTCTCCTTTGGCCAAGTCTCCCCTCTTCTAATGAACATTTTGATATTGAAGTACATGTCACATGAATACAGAGAAATGTGCAGCCATCAATCACTGAGTTCCCATCACTGAGTTATGACGACGTGAACAACCCATGTAACTCTCACCCAGGATGAAGAAACGGAGCATCGCCTCGAGATCCCGCCCGCCGCCCAGCACTGTGTCCGCTTGGCCCACCAGACTCAGAGCCCGAAACAGGAGTACTTCAGTGGGGCCATTGGGGGCGGGGGGGTTCTCGGGAGAAGATTGGCAAAGCGTTCTAGAGCATTCCGCAGCTACAGAATGTGGTCTCAGACGGCTCCGATCTCATGAGCAAGGGCTCTGGAGTGAAGCCTGAGCATGGTCCGCCCCACCATGAAGCATGGGGCCAGGCGTCTGTACCCCAGGGTCAATCAGTCCTCACTGAGGTCCGGTCTGGGAGAGGGGCAAAGCTCCCAGGCAACCTGGCTCCCACTGGACAAAGAAACGGGACAAGTGGGAACAGCAACCAACGCCACAGCCCCCAGAGTAGCCAGGAGCGTGCGTGTGCTGGTGCTAACGGGGGCTGGAGACACAGCCAGCCACGTCCTCTACCCGTTCTCTGTCCCCCAGGGACAACCAGCACGCTGACTTTGAACCTCTGAGATGAAACCTGTGTATTTTTGAACTAAACGAGATTAAATTTATATTCTCCTGCGTCTACCTTGCTGCGTTCAGCATCACGTTTCTGCACTTTGTTCACGGGCGATGCACTTTGGCTTCTTACATTTGGGGTTTTTCATAAGTAATGCTGCACTTTCGCAGGCGTGTCGGTTGGTCACGTACCTGAGAGGGTCCTTGCTGAGCCACAGCCGTGCGTGACCGTGACTTTGGCAGACCTTCCCTCGGCCTCCGGTCCTTCCAGCCACAGCAGCACGGACTGGCTCTCTCCAGCCTTGACACCAGCTTCTAGCCTTCCGGCTGCGCTCACTGGGCCCACGCTTTCCGCTCCAGGGTTCATGGGCCTCTTCTGCTGGTGCTGGTCCGGCGCTGCCGTCGACCTCACTCAGAACTCACGCACGGGCAACCTGCGAGGGAGAAGACCGGCCGCGGGTGAGCCGTCGTTTTACCAACGTGAGAGACACAGAGAAATAAATGTGTTGCCCCCTCTTGCCCCAGAGCAATGTTCCTACGACGCAGTTCAAGTGTGTCCTCAGCTGGTCCCCTTCTAAGCAAGATGTTTCTCGTCTCTGCCTGGCCGGCAATCCAGCTTTGCATTGTCTCCCCTCCCTTCCCTGGTTTGGTTTCCCCAACCCTCCGTCCAGCCCTCTCTCTGGCTCTCATGCCTCAGGCTCCGCTTTCTAAAATGCCGGGTTAAGCTTGCTTCTGCTGGGAGTGGGGTAGAGAGGACCCTTGGTATCACTGTGTCATCACAGTTACCAAGACTCTTCTCTGCGGTTGATCACGAAGAAGTAGAGATGGCCGAGGAGCAAAGGGCCGTCAGCTGGCCGGGACACGTAGATGGCATGAGAGGGTTGGGGTTGTGGGAAGTGGGGAGTGTGCTTGTCAACCGCACTGGGACTTTGGTGGAAAGAAAGTCATTCGTTCAAGGCAGCCGAGCATCCACCGAAGACACACTGTGAAAGTCAAAAGACAAGAGTGACATTAAGAAGCTCCTCACCAGAAACTCCGTTCACACTGTGTGTTAACTAACTAGAATTTAAATAAAAAACTTTAATAAAAACTTAAAAAAAAAAAAAAGCAAGAAGTCTTATGAAAGTTAGAGATAAGTCAGGCTCTGACTGCAGCTCACGCCGGGTCCAGTGGGCCCATGGACCATCCTGCGGCCGTTTCCCCGGCCAGACTCTCCCCCTGGCTTGCTGACTGCTGGAGTTAGAGGCTTACAGCAGTTTCTGGAAAAGCTCCTCCCTACATTCTCTGTCAAGACAGTAAATTAGAAGCAACAAAAACCATACCACATCAGAAGGACTACAAAGAGCCGTCAGACCCTCGAAGACTTAAAGGCCACAGGGCTGGGTGGGGCTCCCTGTCATGACCCCATTCAGCTTAGCACCCGCCCGTGCGGAAACCAAGTGAACCGCGGCGGGTGATGGCGGACCTCTGTCACCTCACCAAGCGTAGCACGCGTCCTGGCGACGGGGTCCGACACGGTTGCTCTCCTGCAGCAAAACAACCCGTCCGGAATCTCCGCGTGCGGTGACGCAGGAGGAACGGTTGAGGATGTCGCTGACTTTCTATGGCCCAGACGCTCTGAAAAGTAGAGTGTTCGCTTGTTTGTGCTTTGTTCTGGTTTTAAGCAAAGACCTAGCTTTTCTAGTCGGAGGCTTTGGGAAGAATTTAGCCTCCAACACTACAACAAACGGAAATAGACCTTTTTTCCTGGACCCAGTCCATGTCTTGAGGGGGCACCGCGCTGGCCGGCGAACTCGTGAGAGCGTGAGATCTGCTCCGCCGTGCAGGTCTCCAAGGTCTCAAGCAAACGACCCGGGCTTTTCCGAATCCTCGTTTCCCGTCTGTGGTAGAGGAAAACGGGTGGAATCTCCTAGGGTCTTCCTGAAGATAGACAAGCTACATCACGCAGCACAGAACCTGTCCCATGGAAAATATTGAAGAAATGACTGTTGCCTTTTCTTTCCCGTATTCTCCTAAACCCAAAATTTTTCATCTTTGTTACTCTCCTTTCTCACAGGCTTATTTCTACCACAAAAAAAAAAAAAAAAAAAAAAAAGCCCACATACTGGTGAACCAACCCAACAAATGAACCCAAATCCAAACTGAAAATACAGGAACATTATTCTGTGTATCCAATTATCATTAATAATAACGGCTATTACGGGTCACCATAGATTATCACGCTTTCCAATATTTACGGGAAGTTCTGAAGCCACGATCCTGATATAGCTCTAACCTCTTCTTCGACACTTTGTCTCCTTAGTGGATAGCCATTTTCATGGCAAAAACTTGTGACCGAAAACCTTCCCCTAAGTTCCCAGGAGGGAAGTAAAGTGGGTAAAAGTTCAGCAGTCGGTCGTCCTCCGTCCAGAAGCAGTCGAGGTGGTGATGAAAGCGTGGGAGAGGAAGTCTGAGACCTTGGGCAAGAGCCCCGACCACTGACTGTACCGGGATTTCCAAGGAAAGGAGAAGTCGCACGTTGACCATCAGGGTGTCATGACCCGGCCGGCCCAGGATCTCGGCTACAATCTGAGAATCAGAGGTCGTTGGATGTTGAAAAGCGATAGGTAACCAGTTGTCCCGGATTGGGCCATCTCTAGGCGGAGAGCGCCGTGTGTTTCTCGGGCTTGGTTGCAGGACGCCCTGAACCAGAGACTGTGTCGCATCTGAAGGTCACCTGTGAGGGCAGGTGCAGCACGGCTGGCGACACGGACTCCATCGCGGGCCTCCCGGCGTGTTCTCCCCTGCGCTGCCTTCAGATAACTAACAAAGAGGCCCGTGGCTCACAGGTGTCCCCACCTTCGATAACTACCAGTGACCTCACCTACCTGGTGACCTACTCACCTACCTAGCGAGGTCAGCGCGCCCCCCCGCTCCGTAAACCCGTAAACGCTGCAGAAGTGGGGGCAGAGACAAGGCTGCGGAGAGCAGCAGACCGCCCCCAGGGGGTCCAGCCGGCTGCCCGGCAATAAGTTAACCCAAATCCAGCTGTGTAAACATGGGGGGGGGGCTCGCTTAGTTTGGGGCATTACAGTGCCTTCCCGTCTGGGGGCTGCGTTCGCCGGCCGGCCCCACCGCTGACAGCAAGCCAGAAGCTGCAGGGACGCAGCGGGGAGACACGGGCCAGACGAGGAGCCCGGATCCGCGGGACGGTGAGAGGACGGCGGCAGCTGAAGGGTGAGCTGGAGGCAGTTTCAGGCGTCAGTCTCCAGAATGAAGGAAAACAAATGAGAAGGGTCAAAACACATGAGAGAAAAGCCGTGGGAGAGAGCCAAGGTTCACAAGCCAAGAGGCTTTGGGTAAAAATGTAAGTGGTAATGGTTAGGATTCTTTTTATTTCTTTTTAAGATTGTATTTGCTCCTTTGAGAGGGAGAGACAGGCACAAGCAGGGGGAACGGCCGGCAAAGGGAGAAGCAGGCTCCCCGCTGAGCAGGGAGCCGGACGCGGGGCTCGATCCCACGACCCTGAGACCGTGACCCGAGCCGAAGGCAGACGCTTCACCGGAGGAGGCCCCGGGGGCACGGGATGGTTAGCACCCTGGGTCATCCTTTCCCACTTGGCAGCCGGCTGGCCTCGCATCAGTAATCAATTTTTCCGCTCCGAGTCTACCCCGTTGGGTTGTTCTAAGTATTCGAGGGCCTGGGGTCCAGGGTTTGTACCTAGAAACATTTCAGCTTTTTTAAAGGACCAATTCTATACTTGCCCGACCACGTGCACACTTTAATGTGCTCCACGTGAGGAATAACCTCCAGGCCAACCCGACGCCCCCACCCTGGGTCCTGAACTGTGCGCAGGTGCGCCGGGTCGGTGTCGACGGCGCACCCACGGGCTTTGCTCCCTCGAGACCCGCTCCTCGCATCAGTCACAACCACAGCCTCGCTTCCCGCACGAGGTCCCACCACGTCATCCCCGCACCGCGAGAGCCATCAGCGGGACGTGCCGACACCGACAGAACGGTGACTCAGAGACCGGCGTCCCCGAGCTGGCTGGCTGGGTGCCGGCCAGCACTGCCCGCGGCGACAGGCTTCACCAGGGAAGATCCAGGAGCCGGGAAGAGAAGACCCGTCCCCCAGCAGAGGACCTGCATGACAGCCCGTGAGTGAGGTTGCGTCCACCCCATTTTTGTTTAAAGATTTTATTTATTTTTTTAGGTGAGAGAGAGAGAGAGAGCATGAGAGGGGGAGGGTCAGAGGGAGAAGCAGACGCCCTGCTGAGCAGGGAGCCCCATGCGGGACTCGATCCCCAGACTCCAGGATCATGACCTGAGCCCAAGGCAGTCGCTTAACCAACTGAGCCACCCAGGAGCCCATGTCCACCCCATTTTTACAGACGACGAAACAATGGCCCCCCAAAATGATATACTCGCTCCCTGTCCAGCTGCCCGCCCAGGCCGAGGGCCATCCTCGCTGCCCTGCCCGAGCTAACCCTGTGGCCGCGGAGCCGCCTCCCCCTAGAAGCCCACCTCGTGCAGTCGGCTAGCTTCCGCTCGGGGGTGCACTGAGGGACTGTCCTTGCACACTCGGGAACTGACCTTCCCGTGGCTTCAACGGGACACGTCCTTCGGGCACGGTGGAGTTAATTTCTCTCTAGTGAGAGAAAATCTGAACGCTACTCTACAAAGATTTTAGGGTTCTCCATATTAGTAAGTGAATTTTGTAAAAAAAGTTACTGCAGACTTAGGATGCGAGAAACACTGCTCTGGGCTGAGGAAAGAAAGAGCGGGAATGTGAGGTGGACGTGCAGAGGTGAGTGGTGATGGGGAGGACTGGACATCACTCCCCGTGACCGATCTCCATCCATCCCCTCCTGGGCACTTGGGGCTGGGGGTTGGGGGGAGGATGAGGATGAAAAGATCTTTTTTTAGGCAAAGAAGAATGTATTTTTCATTCTAATATGCAATTTGACTTGTTGCGAGGTAATGAGCTTTGTGGGGTGGTCACTGTGAGCAAGCCTTCCTTTCTGGAGTGCCCGGTGTCCACTCAGAATGAGCGGACAAGGCGGGACTGTCCGTGTGCTCCTTCCTTCCTCAGCAGACCCTCCTTTCCAGCACCTGCTTCCTCCACTCGGTGCCCCCATTCCCCAGGGACAGTAAATCCGTCTGAAACCAGTAAGGGCTGAGGTCCGGAACTCAAGAAACGAAATCTCTCTTCTGGGATCTTCTAGAGAACAGCGTCCACAGTTAGACCAAAGTTATATCTGGCATTTCTTTTCATGCATCTACGCATTCCTAACCTGCTTATACTTGAGTTTAAAATCTAGTCTTTTTAGAAGGAAATTGCCTGCTTTCGAAATGTCTGCTCGGGCACCATTCTGCCAGGTCGCCCGGTCATTTCTCAATACACACAGAGAGGTGAAGAGTCCGTCCTTCCTCCTCCGTGCAAACACAGAGACCAGTTCTTGGAAATCAGTCCTCCTTTCTTCATCCACGTGTGAAAGGGGAAGGCTTTACATTACAATACATGAGTATTCCTGATGTTCAGATTAAAAAGAAAACACATGTGTGAATCCTGCTGTTCAGATAAAGCCCCGTCCCCCTATAAAGGACAGCCCCCCGAGACACAGAAGCTGACAGCAGGTGTTCTCTTGAGTAAGGGCAGTGAGAATGGAACCTCTCGCCGTCCTCGTGCTGCTCTGTCTGCCCGTCTGCTCGGCGCACCCACTGAGTGGAGCAGCGAGCAAGGAGGACTCAGACACAGATTTTGTGAAGGTACTTGGTGACGGCGGCCACCGCGGCCACGGCCCGTGCCGGGGGCGGGAACAAATGTGCCGGCTTCGTCCTGCAACACGGAGGAGGCTTGGGCTGGTGGTCCCTGTGTTGGAATGAGTTAGCCCCGGGAAACCGGCAAGTGCTGGAGATGGGTTGTCGGTAGCTTTGAACGGAGAAGGGAAGCAAGGGGCAGGGAGGGCATCGAACTCCTCCAGCTCATGTAAGAAGATGCTAGCAGCTGCTTTGGGGCCAAATAAGGCGAGCAAAGGAAGAATGCATGAAACGTCTCTGGCTTTAGAATTTCTTTGGTTGCAATAGGGAGGACAGACATACTCATTTTGATTTTCAAATAATTTTAGGTAATAATTTTCATACCATTACTTGTCATGTGTAGGCAAAAGAATTTATCCCACATCAGTCTTGAACAAGGTCTATATTAACAGTATAAATTTCGACCCCCTTTCTGCCTTTAAAAACCTCTCCTGTTCTATAGCTGGTTGGAACTCCTTTACTCGTCTTAGATGGGTTGCTGACAACTCGTGAACCAGTTAATAAGGCCAATTTGATCTTTTATAGTATTATGTTGAGTTTCTGTTGTTTACTACCCCATTAGCAATACCTGGAAAAGTACTATAACCTCGCAAAAGATGTGAAACCATCTCTTAGAAGGGACCGTGGTCCCGTCGTTGAGAAAATCCGAGAAATGCAGAAGTTCCTCGGGTTGGAGGTGACGGGGAAGCTGGACGCGGACACTCTGGAGATGATGCGCAAGCCCAGGTGTGGCGTTCCCGACGTCGGCGACTTCACCACCTTCCCTGGCGCGCCCAAGTGGGGGAAAACCCACCTTACCTACAGGTAATGGGTCCAAGGAGGTTTTCACACACTACCCAGATTTTACTAATGACTATCGCAGGAGAAAATAACATCTTCGATTTTTCTCTTAAAGGGTTATGACTTATACACTGGATCTGCCAAGAGATGCTGTTGATTCTGCCGTTGAGAAAGCCCTGAGCCTCTGGCAGGAGGTGACCCCACTGACCTTCTCCAGGGCTGATGACGGAGAGGCTGACATAGAGATCTCCTTCGCAGTTAGAGGTAAAACAAAGAAACGAAAAACCCCACAAAAACCATGAAATGCATCCATTTATCTAGTTGCTGTTGGGGGGTTGGTGTTCCAAAGAGATCCAAATTACCTATCTCTCCAATAAAAACACTTTCTCTGTTAGATCATGGAGACTTTAGCCCTTTCGATGGATCGGGACACGTTTTGGCTCATGCCTACCGGCCCGGCCCCGGCATTTATGGAGACGTTCACTTTGACGACGATGAACTCTGGGTGGAGGATCAGTCAGGTGGGTCACCTACCTCTCTGGATGGCTTCAGGAGCAATGTCTACCACTATCCGAGAATACCTTGATCATTCAGAATGAGCAGTAAAATGTAACATGCTAATGACCACGATGTGTAATTAGGTCTGCATTTCCTTCTTTGCTCCCAGCAAGCACAAACCTGGAGGCACCATTCCATCTTACTTCCACAACTTAGGATCCCAAGGAGGTTTTAGAATGGGCATTTTCACAATGCTTTTGATGGTTTTAACTGGAAATGATAAAGGTAGAACGAATTGTATTGAATCACTTCCAACCTAAAATGTGCCCTTGGGTTTCTTCTTGTCTTTCCATTGGACTCTTTCTCTCAAAATATCAGCGAACATGTCAGAAAATAAAGGAAATTGTTAAGTCCTCTATTTAAGTAAACCTATAACTATCTTTAGCTTAGGAGCTTTTTTTTTTTCTTCCTAAGTTAATTCTGAAAGCTTTTACTAGGTTTAACCACAATGACTGACGCTAACGACATCTTAGTTGGTTTTTTTCAAGTGGCTCCTGAAGTTCACACACTGCTGAGAAAATTGCTGTTTTCAAGATTGTTTGAATTTTTAATGCAAATGCAAAGAGCATCTTCACTGAGAGTAAAAAACTTGTGCTGCAAGAAATGTTCTTGTTTTATTCAAACAACTATTCTTTTCTGCATAATTACTAGGAGGTTTGGTTCAATTATTTCTACTATTAATTTCAACAAAAAATGTTTATCATATGAAGAAAAGCTGAATTCAGCTGTCCCTGGGCTGCAGAAAACTGTTATTGGACATATTTTTGTTTTGTTTTGTTTTAAACTAAAGATTGTGTCTATCCTTTTTGGCACCTTCTCCTGGAAAGGTTTTTAACCATCAAAAATTATTTGGATTATTTTGAAAAGGAGGAAGAACAACTCTGGTTAAATCCCCACAGGAAATGACCAGTTTTTGTTGCATAAAAGTTTGAGGAATAACATAAATCCTCTTTGATTAATTTCAAATGAGGTTACATTTACTAAGTTTCAGGATAGAATTATATTCAGTTCCAAGATGTTGCTTACGGTCACAAATGGTACTGTTGCCATTCGGTTGTCCATGCGTGCAGGTGCCCCTTGGACGCCTGATGCACGCCCGGGGAGTTCCCGTAGGCCTTTGCTCAACATTTGCATCTGAGACAGCATGTAATGCTGTTTTCCTAAATTGGCGCTTCATTTCTGATCCATGCACACCCATAAACGGTATTTAAGAGCACCAAAGATTCTGCAGAAGCTACGGCTGTTTCTTGGGATTTGTCCCCTGGAATTTGTCTACTATCATATGGCATTTGTGTGGCATTTTGATTTTGCTGCATGAGCAATTGTGAGTAGACCTCTGTCCTCAAAGGACAAAACAGCTTTCCGTGGATCGTAACGTAAATAGGTTTCCAATTGTAATGCTACCAGGAAGAGCTCTCAGTGACGAGAGAGAGGCAATGGTCTATATGTAGACTAAGAAAGCACCATTCATAAAGTTCAAAGACAGATGGAATTTCATTGCACTTAAAAAGATGAACCAGATCTATGCTACTTTCTCTCATTTTGCCATCTAACATGTAGAAGAATTTGCTTTGAAAGAGTGCTGTTTACTCACCAAAGAACTAAATAAAAAACCTCCATGCCCTTTAAACAGGAAAATAAAAGGTTAGAATAAAGCCATTTCTATAAGTTTCATAACATTTTAAATTTTTTATAGGGAGAAATAGTTCCCGTTTAATTTTCCGGACATAATGTCAGTCGAGATCTACTTTCTGTGTGTAAACGAGGAAGTCTTTATCCATAATCCATTTGTGTTGCATAAGGTTGCGACAACAATTAAGTGGGAAATGATTCCTAACTTATGTGTCTATTCTGCCTGGAAAGAAAGTTTTGAAGGCATCTATATATATTTCATAACAATGTCTGTTCTTTATGGATTTGATCCATAAATATTTATCTATCTGAAAACTTTGATACTTGGAATGTTTTCCTTAAAGCATTTGGTGCTCCAAGAAAAAACATTTGGTGCTAAGAGTTGCAGCACTGATGCCTTTCCCCAAGTTAATTCTATTTTAAAAATTTATATTTCCTTCCCAATGAGATGCAGAGTAAAATTTGAGACCCTCCATTAAGTAGGGAGCAGCATCTGTCTCCTATAGATAATTCTTATTTTGACAAAAATAGAGAAGGTCTAAGCCTCCTATATTTAAAATTGTTTGAGAAATGATTTGCTTATATTCCCCCTGAACTTTATTTGAACCATTTTACATCATAAATTATTCAATATTTGTTTTTCTAATAAATCCTTACTGTGTATAAGAAAAAAAAAAACTTAGCACATGTTACTAAATTTGAACAATAACCGACTTTGTATTTGTAGAGACAATGAAGATTCACACATGATGACACGGTAGTTTTGGTCCCTCCAAAAAAAAAATCTTTTGGAACCAGTGTTTATTATTGTCACTATAGGTGAAGTGACCAGCTTTCCCTGACCAAAGAGAGACCTGGGAGGAGGAATATGGTGACTAGCTCTCATTATACTGACTTCAAGTCAACCTTGAAGAGTGATTAAGTAGGGACTATGCCCATCAACGAGCCTGTCCCCAAATAAGGAGATGCCCGGTATTCTGAGGGTAGCCTGTATGACTGGCATGTGTTCTTACATGTATGTTTACGGAACAAACAGCTGTGAGGTCTGAACATTTATAGTTCTTCACATAGGAACCAACTTATTCCTGGTCGCTGCTCATGAACTTGGCCACTCCCTGGGTCTCTTTCACTCGGCCGACCCCCGCGCTCTGATGTACCCAGTCTACAGCGCAGAAACAGACCTGGCCCGCTTCCGCCTTTCTCAAGACGACGTGGACGGCATCCAGTTCCTGTACGGTGAGCGAGGCTGGAAACAATGCCTACTCCTTCCTGATGTTTTTAGGAAAGTGTTCCAATGGTGGTCTTCGGGAGAGCTTGAAAACGCGGCACGACGCATTTGCAGTTCCTCTCAAAGCCCCCGAGAGTGCTGGGAAAGCACTCACGTGGACAATAGTGTCACAGTCCCTCTGGTTTCCTCCCCACATCTGTTCCCTTCAGGATCTCCCCCTGTGTCCCCAGGTGATCCCGTGGCGCCCACGGAATCTGTGCCTTCAGAACCAGGGACCCCAGCCGCGTGCGACCCCGCTTTGTCCTTCGATGCGGTCAGCACTCTGAGGGGAGAAATCCTCTTCTTTAAGGACAGGTAAGACCAGAAGATTCCACTTCCCTCTCTCTCCTTCTGACGTTCAAAGTTTAGAAAGGAGAACGGAGACTTGACAGAAACGTTTTGAGAAAATATTCCCTCTACATTTAACAGATCATTCAGATCTCGCTCTTGCTGCATTTTATCATCTCCTTAGAATAATGCGGATCATGTTAAGGATGATTCTGGGTCCCTAGAACGCAAGCTGGATGAAGGCATGGGGTTTTATGTGTGTTGTTCACTTTTAGGGCCCCAGGGCCGGGAACAGGCCTGGCGCACGTGGTGAGTGAGTTGAATTAGCGAACGAGTAATTGCTACATTTAAATCCCATCAGCCCCATCCTGTTTGAGAAGGCACGGGTGCGTCTTTAGAAGTCGGAGTGTATCTTTACCTTTGCTGACAAATGCTACTATTTAAATTAATTTCAGAAAAAGTGTTTCTGGCACAATATTAAAATAGCACCAAAAGACAGAGTGAAAAGAAAAATCTCTCTCCCACGTCTGACCTCTGCAGAGCCTCATTCTCCCCGTACGGGCGACCACCTCCACCCACCCTTCGTCCCTTTACAAAGATACTCTATTCCCGTACAAACATAAATAGATGTATTTTTTCCTGCTACTTTTTTCAAAAATGTTAATGAGTGCATAATATACCTACCATGGATGGGCTTTTAGAATGCTGTTGGGGCCAAGTGACAGCCGCCCCAAAATGTGTCACTTGGGCATCTCGAATATTTTAAATGAAAGTCACTCAGGAGACAGCCTGGGCAGGAGGGACACCGAGACCGTCCTCTCTCTCCCTGAAAGCAGGGGGTGAACGTTCAGGTGAAAGGGGCCCTCCCTGTGCCAGGAGGTAAAGATACGTCCTCATCACCAGAGATGGGGCATTTAGAGCTGAGAAGGCCGTGTCCACAGCCCTTGTGACCTGCTACTACTGGGCTCTGCCAGCCCAAGTCTATTTACAATTCCTTAGCGACCGAAGATCCCAGAGTTACGTTTCCTTTGTCCGGCCGGTGCCTCACGGCTCCGTCGCTCTCTGCCTCGAGAGTGTAACAGCTGCCCGCCCGGGTCACGTCTTCAGGTCTCAGTCTCGTAACGGGGCTCTGTGTGCACGTAATAAACTTTGGGGTTTTTTTCTCCTGTTAATTTGTGTCATGTAAATTTACTTCTTTGTCCAGCTGGAAGATCTTGAAGGTCAGGAGGAATTTTTCCTTCCCTTTGAACACTGCTAAAGCGTAACAATTACATGGTCATGGATTTCATCACCCTGGGATCACAGGAAGGAATACGGTCCCATACCGACTTCTGAGTTGCCATTGTTTGAAAGATAGAGAATATGTTCCTTTATACACATATCTAAAGGAGAAAAACAATTGTAATTAATTTCTGTGTGTTCCAGATATTTCTGGCGCAGATCTCACTGGAGCCTTGAACCTGAATTTCATTTGATTTCTACATTTTGGCCCTATCTACCCTCAGGCTTGGATGCTGCATATGAAGTTATAAGCAAAGATACCCTTTTTGTGTTTAAAGGTAAGTGCTGTGCAAGAATTTTAATTTGATGAAATAACTTCCATTGCAACAATTTCACCAAGACATGAATTTTCTCCATTAAATTAAATTTATTTTATTTGGTTTATTAGTGTAAGGCCTAATGTTGATGCTTAAATAGGATGTGTACAAACAACACTATAAGTTCTATTTTAAATATCCAGTGAGAAGGTGTCTGGATGGCTCAATGGGTTAAGCGTCTGCCTTCGGCTCAGGTCATGATCCCAGGGTCCTGGATCGAGCCCCGAATCGGGCTCCCTGCTTAGCAGGGAGCCTGCTTCTCCCACTCCCACTCCTCCTGCTCATGTTCACTCTCTCACTGTCTCTCTCTGTCAAATAAATAAATAAAATCTCTTAAAAAATTAAAAAAAAAATGAAATATCCAATGAGACCTAAGTAATAGATGCTATCCCATGTTCATGAATAGAAAAAATAGTAATAACTAATATAGAAATGTAACAATAATAATGTAATATAGTAGTATAGTATAATAATAGTAATAACTAATATAGAAATGATAGACACAAATGATAGACACATCTAGATACACAAGGAATTTTCCATTCAAATGCCAAAATATTTTTTTTTCAAATGCCAAAATATTTTTCACAGAAATTGACAAATTAGTTCCATAACTTGTGTGGGAGAGCAAAGGCCAAGAATAGGCAGGATGGGGGCCCTGGGTGGCTCAGTCAATTAAGCAGCTGCCTTTGGGTCCTGGGTCCTAGGATCAAGCCCTGCATCAGGCTCCTTGCTCAGCGGAGAGCCTGCTTCTCCCTCTCCCTCTGCCTGCTGCTCTGCCTACTTCTGCTCTCTCTCTCTCTCTGCCAAATAAATAAATAAATTTTTTAAAAAAATAATAAAAAAGAATAGGCGGGATGCTCCTGGAGAAGAAGGAGATGAGGAGGAATGTCCTGCATCGTAGCGCTTGGGCAGATGAAATAATGCAGTGTCAGTGCAAGGATGGGTGCAGGAACTAATGGGACTGACAGGGCCTCTCTGCTCCTGTATCAGATTTGTAAACTGCTGTTTCCACTTGCCGCACAGTTAATCTCCTCTTTGAGCTGCTATTACTTCTTGAATCAGTTTTGCTAACATATTTTTCTAAAAATGTATTAACTTCTGTTTTCAAGTCAACTGGTAAGGAACTTTCTGAGTGTTATTTTCTTATTTTCATTATTGCTGAAGTTTTGTTCCCTTTGTCCTTCCTAATACTGAATCTTCGTGCTTCTCTCTTTACCCATCTCTGGGACAACAGGATGTGTAATGATTTTATTCATCCAGAGAACGAACTTTCAGCTTTGCTAATCCTCTCTATTGTGTTTTGATGGTCTATTTCAGGTGTTTCTGTCTGTAGCATTGTTGCCCCGTCTGTGCTGTCTTTGAACTTATTCCGTTATGTTTTACAGCTTAAGCTTGGTCCTTAACTTGCAGCCCTTTCTTCTTTTCTGGTGTAAACTTATACACTTGCAAATACCCCCTTCTCCTCTGCTTTTGCTTCATTCCTACAAGGTTTGATATGTAGTGTTTATAATTTTGTTCATTTTTCAGGATTTTTTTTCAATTTCCATTTTTAATTTTTTCCCTTGACTCTTAAGTTTTGGGGAAAATGGTTAAACCTCAACCTGTGTGGGGATTTTTCAAAGTTAGGTATTTCTGACCATCTCGCCTCTATGAGGAGTCAACGAAACGTTGTGACATTGTGCTGGATGTCGCAACGGGTTCTGTAGCTCTGAAGCGTGGCGCTCGTCCGTTAGTTCACCCGGTGCTCGTTGGTGGACGGCGGGCCCGAGCGAGGCTCCTGTTCTAGAGAAGGCGGCAGAGATGAAGCTGGGAGTATGACAAGCGGGCAGAGCCCGGGTGGAGGGGCCAGTCCCGGCCCCACACCCAGGAGGTGGAGCGGAGGAGGAGGTGCCGTTTAGGATGCGCGTTGAAGGAGAACTTTGCCGTGTGGACAGGGGCGGAGCGTGTAGAGGGTAGAAAAGGTCTTCAGGGCAGAAGGTGCCGTCTACCCCCGGGGGAGACCGAGCCAGAGCCGATCGGACGGGAACAGCCTCACGTGGGTGAGGCCCGAGGGCTGCACTGCGATGGGCGTTTCAGACGAGTCAGCCCGGCAGGGATGCGAGGCGGGGGTTCGGGGTTGGCCTGGAGGGGAGGTGTGAGGGGGAGAAGCAGAGACGCTGGGGGGTCCTGCTGCCCTAAGTCACTGAACTCCAGGTGGCTTCCTAAGGTGTCAGAAGAAGCACAGTCCGGACCAGTGAAGACGAGATCCCAGGGAAAGTGTCCCATAAGCAACCGACTTAGTGACACAGACACACAAACAGCTCCACGTTAGACACTTAGGTTAAGAAGTCACCGGTGACCAGGACCAGTCACCGTAATTATAAACTGTAATAAACTCTCATATTTAGAGCTAAAAAACATACAACCCAGAAAGGGCAGGGACCAGAGTTAATGGCTCATTGACTCACTCGCTCACTCGGGGAATATTGGTGAAATACTAGCTACCGCCTGGGCTTCGGGTTAGCGGTTAGAATTAAAACCGAGGCTTCCGGTTTTGCACAAGAATGTACTAAAACCTTTTCTAAAACCACAAGTCTTCACTAAACTTCCTTGGCTTTCCTTTTTCAACAGGAAGTCAGTTCTGGGCCGTGAGAGGAGCGGAGGCCCAAGCAGGTTATCCGAAAGACATCCGCGCCCTGGGTTTTCCTGCATCTGTGGGGAAAATTGATGCGGCCTTTTCTGACAAAGAAAAGAAGAAAACGTATTTCTTCGTAGGGGACAAATACTGGCGGTAAGACAGGGTTGGGATGACTTTGTATGAAGCCTCGTTAGGGAAATTACCCTCTTTCTTGAAGGAACTCCCCCACTCCCACCCTCTACGTTGCTGATCGTGAAGAAGACAAGTTACAGTTATTCGGCTTCTCCCATATAACAAAGGGCTCTCAGAATGGCTGGGCACTGGTCATAGATCCCGACACCAGAAGACATCATTAGAGGCCACCTGCGGTCGTCCAGACACCAGGCCCCCGTGGGAAGTGCAGGTGTGTCAGGCTGTAGAGACAGGGTCTACAGGGCAGATGCGAGAGCAAAACAGGAGCTCTTCAGCCAAATGATGAACTCACTTCCCATGCGGTCCTCGTGCATTTCTGGCAGGAAGGCATCAGGGCTCTGGGTCGAGGCTTGGAAACTTGACCTCAGACATATGTAGAGAGAACCCCCATGGCACAGACTGATACTCTGGTCCCTGGAGAAAATGTTGGTTTCTGTGCTAAGCTTATCGTCCGGGAAAGTGATAAATTGTTGTAGCCCTAAAAATGGTTGACACTTGTTTCCCCTGACTTGAGAGCGATCTGGGATCCCACACCGGGGCAGTAACACTACGGCGTGCGTGATGTGGAGCTGTGTTTCCTTCACTCGGTACAGCTTTGATGAAAACAGCCGGTCCATGGAGCGAGGCTTCCCCAGACTGACGGCCGATGACTTTCCTGGGGTTGCGGAGGTTGACGCCGCGTTTCAGCACTTTGGTAAGGAGGCGCTCCTTTCGTTGCCGGTGGGGACGCTCGGGGGCATTTCATGGAATCAAAGTCACGTGGAGAATCCGAACAATTTTCAAATCACTCAATCTTATGCCCTTTTTATTCTAAACTCCTGAACATTTTAACTTTCTAATTTCTGTAATTGGAGTTTAAATTTTGTTTTTCCTGAATAATGTCCAAGTCTCTGCTTTCTCACACCGTGTGACTCAGGTCACTACGTTGGTCTAAACATGCAACCAGGTGTGAGCTAGGCTTACGGACGGCAGGTTGTCCTTCTGCTCTCCCGGCCTCTGGCCTGCTCTCTCCCATCCCATCCAGACCTGCCTGGGCTTCGGCGGCAGTCCCGAATCGCCTACATTAAATAATTCATTTGTTAAAAAATACAGTACTCTTCCCGGGTCCTCGAGATAGACAAAATTTGATCCCTGGTAACGGGCAGATGAGAAGGTAACAGCTGTGCTCGTTCTGAGGGAATTTGCAGGGAGATGCGAGGGTTTGATGATCCTAACATGCATGAGGCTCGTGATCCGGTCACTAAGACAACTTGACTTTGGTGCGTATGGAGTGGGCAGTGGACCTCCGGGGCTTTGTACGGTTGGCCTGATTCTCTTGGATCCAGCTGCCCCCACGCTGCATTTTAGGACCTAGTGGGTTAAGCGGGAGCATTTAAAATACCATAGAATTTTATTACTTTGAAGACTGCATAATCTAGTGTTTTAAGAGCTCTGGCTTTGAAGTCTGAGGAGACGGAACTCTCCATCCGTCTTTCCTTAGAGGTGATACCTTAGGGAAGGCACAATCTCTCCCTAATTCTCACTTTGTTCTCATTAGTGACCTCTCCCATTTTTCCGGGAAGGAGAGATGCCACGAAGCATGTAAACACATAGCACCGTGGCACGCGCGTGCAGCCACTCGTCAGTGCCGTTCAGCACTAGCTCACTCTTGTTCTGAGTTATGTGTGGTGCAGAATGGATTCACTCGAAGATCTCTCATTATTTCCCTCATCTGTATTTCCAGGATTTTTCTATTTCTTCAGAGGACCATTACAGTTTGCGTTTGACCCCAATGCCAGGACGATAACACACACATTGAAGAGTAACAGCTGGTTGTACTGTTAGATGAGAAAAGGAGATCGATTCAAATGAATATAATAATTATTCACCTACTTTATTATAAGTCAAATGATGAGTTGCCCCCTCTGTTTAGTGGCCAAAGAGCGTGAGCTCCGTAGATACGTTCGTGGTCCTAGAGCATTGATCTGGGCCCCTTTACTTGCTGCGGATCACACTGAATGGCAGTGGGAGGCAATGGCGGGCACCAGTCAGAGAATGTATCTCCATGGGCATTTCATTTGATACTTAATAAAGATTTTTAGTTTTGACCCATTCCTTCTTCCTAGAATAATTCACTTCTGATACAATGACCACGGCGCGGGTTGGGCCCTTCCCTGATGTCCTGTCGGTGGTGCGGAAGGGGGCACCTTCCGTGGCACTGGCGGGGGCGGCCGTGTGCCCTCCCCGTTCTCTGTCCCCCCGCCCGCAGGACGTTCTTCCCACCTCCGCACCTTTACGCATTCCTTACACACCTGAGCAAGAAAGAGCTTGGTCAACAGTCATCCTGTAGGACTGGGTCTGGACAAAGTCGGGAAACAGAGTTCTAGAATGTTTGGGTTTAAGGAGCAAATCGTGCAGTGTGCGTTCTCTCTTACATGAAACAAAACTAGTCTGAAATCCAGCTTTCTTTTTTTTTTTAAACCCAAATGTTCTCTCAGTGGTGCCTCTTGACTGCCCTGGAAACCCACTTTCTCCCATCGTCCTCGCTCATCAGTAGAATGTTCTCTGCTTCCCATTTTCTTGGCGGTGGCGCCCGAGTAGTCACAGACTCTTGAGCACTTGCCGACCTGGGACAGGCTCGCGGCCACTGAGTCGTGCGCCTCCCACCCCACCGGGGGCCTCCGGGGACTTGCTCCCTCTCCTCCCGATTCACTCAGAGGACAGACACGGTCTCGAGGACGAGGAGTCGGGCAGTGAGGGAGACTCACGGAGCCCAACCTCTTCGAGTTCCGTCTGGTGGGAGTAAGAAATCAAGCACAACCAACACAAACCGATAGATAATTATGAGGATGTTATTAAAGAAATGACACAGTGACAGGGGAGAGTGGTGCTGGGGCGGGAGAGAGCTGCCCGCTAAAGTCCAGCTGCTCACAAACACCTTCCTGGGACAGTAACGCAAGGCGAGAAGAGCATCTTCCGTCAGCCGGCGGGGTGGGTGGGAGGAGATTCCCCACTCTGGGAGGAGAAAATGCAGAATAACGTCCAGGCTAAGAGGTGGAAATTCTTGGCGTGTTCCAGGGTCTGAGGAGGTGGTGCCTGATTGTGTGTCGGGGGAGGGTGTGGCGTGAGGAGGTAGGAGGACTCCGCTGTGTCCTGTGTATTAACGAGTCGGGTCTTACTTCAAGAGCATCACGGGTTTGCTGGAGGAGTTTCTAAGCGGAAAAGTGACACGATCCAGGGCGTAGGTGGAACGAGCTCTCTAGCTAGAAAGAACTGGAGGGAAGTGGTGTTGGACCTTGGAGGACAGGTCAAAGGATGCTCACAGGTGACAGAGATTGGGACACACCGTGGACTTGAGATGTCATCTTAGCGTCATTCGGACTCAGCAGCAGGCTGGTCCAGAGGGCAAGGATGGGGTTCAGAACGAGAACGAGTGGGTTTCTAGCCTGAGCACCTGCAGGAGCCGCGGCTCTAGGGTCGTCGAGGGGGGCCTGGGGGAGGAGCAGTTTTGGGGGACATGGGTAAGAGTGAGGAAGAAGCGACTTGTTTTCCTAATTTAGCGATTCCTGTGAGGTGACCGAGGGAAGGCGTCGTCGGGCCATCGGAAGGAGGAGCCCAGCACATGGGACATGAAGCTGTGGGAGGTGGGAAGTGGGGGACGTTTGTGAAGTCGTGGGAATAGGTGAGGGTGCGCGGAGAGGCTGCGGGGGGCAGACTGCGAGGGACCGGGTCCTCCGACGCAAGTGTCGCTCATCCTGGGCCGCGCCGTGCCGCGGGAACCCCCGGCTCCCCGGTCTCTCTGGGTAAGACTGAGAGCCCATCACGGGCCCCGGTGGGATTTCTACTCCAGGCTGTCCCCGTTCGAGACCCAGGGGACGGAAGAGCCACCCCAGAAGGACACTGCGTGGAGGGAAAGGGTTGTTGCTACGTTCCTCCCCGGCTCCCAAGACCCCACCGGGCTGGAACAAACAGGCTTCTGTGCACACGTCATCGGCCAAAGGAGACGTGCTCTGCCTCATCTAACGCCAGGACGCAGCCGCGCCATCCTGTCGGGAGCCCAAGCGGAGTCAGAAATCCTTGTCATAACCACCAACATAACCATAGAGGATTTTCTTGTGCAAAAATATGTAATATTTAAAATTTTCCTTCAAATATTTTACGTGAGATTCTTGAGGTGGAGTCCACACGAACAGCCCAAAGTCCAAAGAGGGAAAACATTATTCACTGAAAAGTGTTTCCCTCCCAGTTCCCTGCCGTCTTTCCCGGAGGTGAGCACGACTGCCAACCCCCACGAGTCTGTCCATCTATGCTGTGCACTCGGGAGCGTGTCCCTGAGCCTCGTTTTACCCCCAACTGTAACCAGTATTTTGATTTTGAAAACAATAATGTAACGAGCGTCACCTCTCATCTGCCGTTTCAGTGCGAGCGGTGCGAGGGCCCCCGTGAAAAAGCTGCAGCGCGGACGGGGGCGGGGGGAGGGGCAGGGCTGGAAAAGCGGCTTCCTGACCAGGCCACGCAGCAGAAATCCCGTGGCGGGTGTCAGGAGGGCGCGGACCGCACAGAGCCCTGGGTGTTCCCCGCAAGCGATGAATCGTGGAACACGACATCAAACGGGTGACGTACTGGTCGGTGACTAACATGACACAACAAATCAGAATGAATGAAGGAGGGAGGGAAGGAAGGAATGAAATCTGGCCACCCGTCCCGGGTGATCTGGGTGTGGATGGGCCGAGTGGCTCGCCGACTAACGGGAAACGTCCGAGGACCGTCCCCAAGGGCTTCCTCTCTGCAGTCCGGCTCCGCACTGAGAATGATGCTGTAGCCTTCAGGCTGGGTGTCCGCCAGGGCCAGAAGCTTCAGCCTTCACCGCTCCTCAGTACATTGTCTCCGTCCACCAAATAGGGCTCCGCTCCCCTCTGGTGGAGCCGCCCACGTTCCTGGGCCGCACGCACGGAGTCAGGTGCCGTGGGGAGGAGCGAGGACCTCCACGACTGGCTGAGACCCGTGAAGGTGGGAGGCGGCTAACCCCACCCTCACACCCTGCCGTGGCTGGAGGGCGGGTGCAGAAGGGACGGAGAGACCGCAGCGTCGGCGTTTTCTACCTCGAATGATGGGAGGTGGAAAGGGCAAAGTGTGCACAGTCTTGGGGAGATGTTGGCAAGGAAAACGCTTCCAGACATGGTTCCCTTATGTGTCCGGGCTCCTGAACGCCTTCATTTGGCTGAGGGATAAGGAGAATGTGGACTCTCCATCTATCAGCTCTGTACAAGGTGCTTTACATGTGCAGCACTGGCTGGTCCTCACCAGAGCTGTAGTGAACAGTGCGGTCTACCTGCTGCAGAAACAGAGGCTCAGAAGGACCGCCTTTCCTGGGGTCAGCAACGGGCACACGGTCAACCAGGACTCCGCTCCAGAACTCTCCGGCTCCCAACATCTTGCTTCCTGACGCTAGATCAATAGACCATTCGTGGGTCAACTCAGTCTTGTTTCACTTTGTCCCCATTAGGCACTAGTTAATGTCACTGCTCTCCCAGCCGCACAGGTTCGCTGAGCTCGTGGTTCCCCGAGATAGCCGCACGACCTCGCAGCCCTTCCGGATTCTGCAGACCTCAGCCTATCCAAACGGTCAGACCCTTGGCACCAAGACAAAATCGATTCTGCTCACCCTCGGGGCCCACGGCCAAGTGCTGGGCGCATGACACAGTGTGCACTTCGAGACTCCGGCTCAGCAACGCTCAGTGGCCTCCTCCAGGCTCCTGGAGGTAGGAGAGCCCTGACTCTAGCGTTCCGTCATTCCCTTAGTGTATGTAGCCTCGCTGGACTTTCCGTCCCGTCTTCCCCTCCCTGGTTCAGGCAGCAGTACCCCTTCTTCTTAATCTTCATCTTGAAATCTCCGTCCACTTTGACTTGCTGTTTGGCTCACAGGCACATCCTCTCGTTGGCCGTGTCCTCTGAACTCTGCCCGTGCCGTGTGCATAGAGACAGGGCAGTAAGGGCTTCGGCTGGAGAGTGGCAGAGGGGACCGTCCTCACCATCGTCTGCCCACACGCTGGTGCTCACGTTCCCCACCTCGCAGTCCTCCCACCTGCCTGGTCTGCAGAAGACCAGTCACCCCGCCACGCCTGGGTCGTTGTCCACCTTGTCCGTGAGAGCCTCCCGCACAGAAGCGTCTCCCGACAGGGATCTGTAAGTCTTGTGATTCGTTTAAGCATAACCAATTTCTTAGAGTAAGAAATGGTTCCAGATGCAAGCGCCGATGAGACTCAGCCCAGGGGGCAAACACGTCCAGAGGGGCACAAAGCCGAGGCCGGCCGTAACGGAGTCAGGCCAGTGAGGTTTGAGGATGGGTCCGTGGAGAGCCCCGCAGCGGGGAGGAACTCGGTGACACTGGGCCATCCAGGTGGGGAGACGGATTTGGACCCCACAGCAGGACAAGACCAGCCCTGGGGTCGGTGGATGAGGGCTCCCAGTGGGGCTGCAGCAGATGCTCTGGGGACCCCTGCCTCTGGTCAGCTGTGGCTCAGGGATCTGGAAGAAAAACACCTTCCCCTAGAGGACGGATCGAGTGACTCTGGCTTTGGGGAGACAGAGGACTGCTGAGGTTGCAAACAGGCCAGAGCTCGTCAGTAAGTTGCCGTAGGATGGTGGGAACAAGGCGGGAAGGAATCAAGTGAGTACAGACCGAGTTTGGAAGTAGAGTCCCCGCACCCCTGCCCCAGATGGGCATGCCGCCAGCCAGGGCCTTGGGATTGTCTGCGTGAACCCTGCTGAGCTGTATTCAGACTCTCGTGCCCCAGAAACTAAAATAAGTAATGTATTAACCCCTAAGTTTATAGTAATTTTAAAATCAGCAACGGTTATGTCAGCAACGGTTATGTAACACAGAGAGCGATGTTAGGTGGGGTCACGGGCAGGTAACAAGGATCCAGATAATTCGGGTCAAAATCCAGTTCTGCTAAAGGTTTGGAGGCAGAACCGTCCCACCCCCGCAGGAGCTCCGTTTGTCAGTGACCCCTCGACACGGACAGATATGCGACTGTGTCCAGCGTGAGCCTTAAGGCACATTTTTGAAGTAGGGAAAATTGGTCAGGGAAGCCCATAGGTGGTTTGGGGTATCGTCCTTTCTCTTCCTGCGTCTCCCAGGCTCCTTACCGGGCACCACGCAGCACTATCACACAGCGCTCCGAGGAGCTGAGGAAATTGAGTGATAACATGTCCGGCGTGTTTGAGTTCTCACAGTCGTTAGGTCCACGTGTCAACTATGCCTGTGCAGAAAAATCAGGAGATGTGGGAGAGTCGGAGCCAGACAGGGAGAGAAGGAGGAGAGAGGTGAGAGACAGTGAGACAGAGGAGGGGGTCAGGGAGAGAGGGACAGAGGGAGGGATGGGGAGAGGGAAGAGGAGGCACGACGATGGTAGGAGCAGGTGTGGCCTAGAACCCATGAGCCGTGCTGGGGACGCACAGAGACGCCCCGGTCCGGCGCCGACCAGCGAGGAGAGGTCTGGCTCGGTGGGGGACCAAGGGGACACCATGCAGGGCCGCAGTGGAAAGTGACCTGAGAAGTCACTGGGGGACCAGAGAGGGGAGAGGAGCCTCGGAGCCGTTTCATCCCAAGCCTGGCGTGAGACACAACACCAGGCGGGAGGTGTTTATGTCTCAGACACGAGGGACAGGAGCGGCAAGCTGGTCCAGGAAGAAGCCGTGTCGCTCTCCTCGTGGGAGCCGAGGGCTTGGCCGAGCGGCCTCCCGAGGCTGGGTGGGGGTCCAGCTTCTCGCTCCTGCACCCCCAATGCACTCACAGGCCCTGTGAGGTCTGCCGCAGTGTGGGCACTGGGCTGGGGACGTTGCGGACACCGCTCTGCTCTCCAGACTTTACATGCCCCACACGGGGATGGAGAAGTGAGCGGCCTGGCTGACTGGGTACCCAGCGCTGTGGCCATAATGGGGAAGCTCACGGAGCTGTGGGGTCGCCTACAAGGGGCTCGGTCCCAACATCCAGTAGGGAAAAGCACATCACACTCCCAACACTTGTCACACTGGACTGTAATGCCTGTCCCGTTTACCCCATGTCACGCTGCAGGCTTCCCGCACCGTTTACCGTTCTCACCTCCTCAAGGGCGCCACGATGGGCATGAAGCGGGTGGCCAAGAAAGGATCGCTGAGCGAAGCAGAAGCGGGTCCGTGCTCCTGGGGAGGAAAGGACGTTGGATCTTAGAGCAGAGAGTGGGGGTCGCTGGCCTCAGGGCAGGGGAGGGAGGGCATCCCCAGGGCAGGGGACAGTGTGCGCAGCGGCACAGAGGGGCTAGAGGACATGTGATGCTTGGGATCTCCGAAGATGTCTGGAGAGGCTCGAGAAGAGGCCCCTTTGGTGCCCATTTTGGAGGTGGCCGTCTGCCGCCTCCCCTTGTGAACCCGTCATGAAGAGCGGGAAACTTTGTTCAGGATATGAAACAGTTGAGCCCAAACTCTCCACAAAGCTCACGTCACACCTGACCTTATCTTTGTCATGATTCATTTGCCAAATTCTTTCATGCATTTGTTCGACAATCATTCGATCACAGCATCAAGTGCATTCTTTGACCAGCAGAATGTGCATCGGAAGAGAAGGCCGTCAGCTGGGAAGCACGCCAGCGTCCCCTCTGCTGTGTGCCCATCACGCGTCTTCAGCAGCCCAGGGGACACACGTTATGTCCGTGCGTGTGCGGGGGAAGGAACGACCCAGCCTCCAAAAGATGTAATCCAGGGAGATTTTCTGTTACCTATTGCTGTATAACGAAAAAACACTCTGCAGCCTAAGGGCTTAAAACCACAGTCCCTCGTGGTCCGGTGGGCTGACGACTTACAGCTCCCCGGGTCTTGTTCAGCCCTGCCTGTGCTCAGATGATGCCTGGGGCTGGGGACAGAGACCCGATCTCACCCAGGCTGGAGACGGGGAGGCAGGGCTGGAATGGGTTTGCTTATCTGTCACATTGATACCTAAGGACTCCCGCAAACTTGGTCCCTGCAGAGTCAGCAGGAAACACCGCTGTTTGGGGGAGAGTCCTTGGACTTGATAAGTAATAGGTCAGTTACGGCTGAAGCTGATTGGTAAATGTATGGGTAAGCTTTCCTACTGAGATTACAGGGTTGGTATTGCACTGTCATTAGCGAAACCACAAGTTTGATTATGCAAGATTCATGATTTGGGGCACAGTTTATCGTTCTTAGTAACATGCCCGTGTAGCAATCATTCTTTGAATTGTATTCAGTTCACCGTGGTGACGGTCACAGTCAGGAACCCCTGGCCACCGGGCTCCTTCTTGGACAAGGCCCCTAAATTTGTAGAAGACACGATTCAAAGTGTCGTTTGCAATGTGGATTCAACTAAAAATACTTTGTTTTGTCTCATTGCCGAAACAATGTAAGTCACATTTCCTTTAAGGCGTTGAAATCTACTCTGAGTGATCTCACCCATCCCTCAATCACTTTCCAGCTATTTTCTTCCAAGAAAGCCAACTGAGCCTTTCTGGATATGTTTCCCCTTCAGTCATGTGAGAGCATTTCAGTAAGTTATTTCCCAGCAGAGCTCTCTCAAGTCTAGAAAAAATCACCTCTCTCTGAGCGATGCGTTTCAGCGTGATAAGCGTTGATAAATACACATGATTCCTCTTAATTCTCCCAAAATACATTTCTGGGAGATATTACTATGCTCATTGTCCCTGTTCTCCAGCAACGGAACCAGTCTCCACGGGAGTTCCTGCAGCCTACTGGTAGGTCCGGAATCCACCATCCCCCTCTCTCTCTGCTGCGCAGCTCATTCAACAGCCAAGATGAGTGCGCTGTTCCCTGATCCGCACTTAGAGCTTGGTGGCCTGTTCAGGGCGCACTGTGTGGTGTCTGTGCAATCTCGGGCATGACCCCTGCTCCCGTGAGGAGCTGGCTTCCTTGTCTCTCCAGTCCTCTACTGGACTGCTGCACAGACAAGTTTAAGCTCATTTTGTAAAAGCCCTACAGATGCTAAGTATTGTTCTTTTCATACAAAAGCTGACTCATCCAAGAAAAATCAACCAATCTCTTCTTAATGTACTTTCTTCTCTTTCTTCCCTGCCTCCTTCCTGCCCTTCATCCTAAGAGAAACAACGTTCTGGGCTCAGCCTCCCCCTTCACAAGTTACGGCTCTGTCTCTCTTCCCTTTGTCACTTTTTTTTTTTCAAGGAGAGCATACGGTCACTCCGGCTGTGGCCCAGCGGACCCTCAGGACAAGATCCATGGGGGCTGACCAACTGCAGGAACACGTCCAGGTTCAATTTGCAAAAATACTTGACTGTCTGATTAGATCCAGTTTATTTTGCTCTCTTTGGGGTGACATATTACTTAAAATATCCTAGAGGGAGGGGTGCATGTGTGGCTCAGTGGTTAAGCATCTGCCTTCGGCTCGGGTCGTGATCCTGGGGTCCTGGGATCGAGCCCCGCATCGGGCTTCCTGCTCAGCTCTCTCTTTCCCACTCCCCGTGCTCCTGCTCTCTCTCTCTCTCTCTCTCTCTCTCTCTGTCAAATGAATAAATAAAATCTTTTTTAAAAAAAGTTTAAAAAATTTTAAAAAAATATCCCAGAGAGAGGAGGAGTGAGTGTTGAGGGAATGTTTCGAGTGCAACGCTGGTACTTGAGGGTGGGTACACCCCACCAAGGCCCTTTCCTTTCGGCTTTGACGCCACACTGCATTTGTCGGCACTCCGGGAACGTCTCGCGTCCGGTGTAGTTTACCGGATAGTCGGTGAGCTGTTCCGCAGCATTGCTCATCAGTCGCAGAGAAGGCAGCTCTCCTGGGAACCAACCTGCTCTCCAGGTGGCTCCTCCCGAAGGAGCTTGAACCAAAATGCTGTGGCTCAGCGGAGACCAGCGAGAACCCAGCCCCCAGCCCCCACCCCTGCAAGGGGTCAAGGTGCGTGCGGGTGCTCAGGGCGATCCCAGCCACGCCGCAACCCAGAGGATGACTTGCTTGTGTGTCTCTAAAGTGTGTCTATTTTCTGCCTTAGATCCTTTTTCTGTGACTCAGGTTCCAATTATGAAACAGATTGTGTTCTGTTTTGCTGGATTTATCTCTGCTTCGGACAAAGAGGAGCCTTCATGATGCCAGACCCACGCCGTTCTTCTGCATCGTGTTCTCAGTCTTCTAGGTTACTCCTCCTCCGCCCTCGTTTGTAATAAGGCCGACTGGTTGGAGCCGTTGCTTTTGTTCAGCGGATCAGCGCTTGGTCGGCTCCCCGAGTCGTCCACCAGTGGAGCCGCGGGGGGTGCATGGGAGCCCGCTCGGGGGCCCCAGTGTCCGGCACCCCCTCGCTCAGCAAAACCGGAGCCGAGCGCTGGCTCAAGCACTAGAATCCGAGTGTACCCCAGAGCTGTTGCGGCTAGGAGAGAGGCCAAGTCCGGCAGGAGGTCACTTCCGAATTTGGTGTGGGAGAGTGGCCGTGTGTGGCCCAAGAGTGGGGGGGGGAGGGGAGGAGGGCGCAAGATGCTACAGGAAGTGTCAAGGTTCAGGGGGGATTCTGGCTGGAACAAACTGGCAGGATTCTTGCCGAGCGCGGACCAGGCGATGAGACACTGAGCGATAACGGGGTTAGTGAAGGTCAGAGAGCCCAGGCACCCGGCGTCTCCCGGGAGATCAACGTCTCCGTCTCTCTGCGCCTGTGGCTCTTGGTCCCCGTCTCTTACGGAACAAACCTTCACTGACCCGTTCCTCCTCTGTGCTCCTAGAAGCTGAGGCAAAGAAGGTGTTGCGCAAGCTCCGTGGCACGGAGAAAGGGCGTTGAGAGAATGAGTAACGTTCCGGTCCCACGCACCCAGCAGCAGCCTCCGGCAGAAGATGACCCTCAGCCTCGGGTCTCTCAGCCACGTCTCTACCTGGGGCCTGTGCACAGCCACCCTCCCGCGTCCCAGGAGCCAGACAAAGCAGGATTGAAACTGAGCAACAAGTTAAAACACCCGCCCTGTGGACGCCACAACTTTCTCCTCAACCACGGCCCTTCAGGCTGATTGGTGATTTAGACAGTGCGTGGTCACTAAAAAAACAAATTATATCGAGAAGCTGAAAAAGGCAGGAGGAGGGGCTCCTGGGGGCTCAGTCCGTGAAGCCTCCGCCTGCTGGTCTCCGCTCAGGCCACGATCTCAGGGTCCTGGGATCGAGCCCCACGTCGGGCTCTGCATACAGGGAGGAGTCTGCTTGTCCCTCTGCCTCGGCACCCCGCTCCTTCTCTCTCTCTTTCAAATAAATAAATAAAATCTTAAAAAAATAATCAGGAGGAAATTCTTTGAAAATGGAGAAGCCAGTGATTCCTAGAGCCAGTGGTGGAGGGTAGAAGCGGAGGAGGAGGAGGAGACACACGGACAGCCGTTTCTCCCTCACCCAGGAGCGGGGCAGGACCGGCGGAACCAGCAGCAACACCCAATTGTTTAGAAGTGCACGGACTGCCCTCCAAGCTGTACATTCTAGTGTAGATAGTAAGGCTCACTCTTAAGACCGCACAGGAGTAAACTACAACCGTGTGGGATGAGGTGTGTCCCTTTGTGGATGTCCTGCTTGATCATAATCATAAGATTGTCAAGACAAGAGAAGATTCAAGATTAATCTACTTTATGTCCCAAGTTTTGAAAGTTGAGACCACACGTTGCAAAAAAGGGGGTGCAGCCCCTCTAGTCAGAGGTGAGTCAGAGAGCCTTTGTTTTTCTGGGGATGTCAGGGCCCTACGTAAGGCAGAGGCTGCACCCGAAACCTGCCTCAGGAGGTCAGGAGCCACCGACGCTGCGGGCAGGGCCGGAGCACGAGGGCCAGCATGCCCGGCCTCCCTCTGCTGCTGCCGCTGCTGCTCTGGGGCGTGGGGTCCCACGGCTTCCCCACCGCGACCTCGGGAGCACAGGAGCGGGATGCGGAGTTGGTCCAGGTAAATGCTGAAGGCCACATGCCACAAAGGCAGGAAACTTACATTCTCATTTTTCCAAGGTCAAGAGGAGAAGCTCAAGCAAGGGTGGGATTCCTTCTAGGGTGACTAGAACATGGCCAAAGCAAAGATCGACTTCCCCACCCACAGACTTTCCTTTAGAAGACAGAGATAGAGGGGTCCAGAGAGAGAGCGAGAGCCGTGGCTGCCTGCACACCGAGCTCCCGGGGAAGCCAGACTCGGCCACCACGCCAGCGGTCAGCCTGTGGGGTCAGGGCGCTGGCAGACAGGTGTTTTCCCCTCTTTGCACTGAATCTTCAAGACAAAAGAATTCTCTGCCACCACAGCAAAATCCTGAAGATTCACTGGGAGAAATAACGAAGATTTCACATCCCGTGTTCCGTGTTTTTTTCTCTTGGTCAGAACTACCTGCGGAAATACCACAACCTGAGGACTGGAACCAGCAAGCCCGGCAGGCAGAGGAGCAGCAGTCTGGTGACCGAGAAGCTGAGGCAGATGCAGGCGTTCTTCGGGCTGAAGGTGACGGGGAAGGCGGACGCCGACACCCTGACTCTGATGAGGCAGCCCCGATGTGGGGTGCCCGACGTGGCTCCGTACGCCCTCGGTGAGAGGACCCTCCGATGGGAGCACACCCACCTGACCTACAGGTAAGCAGACCGGGCACCAGAGCGAGGGCGCTGTGTCCCAGCAGAGCCGTGAGCCATGAGTTCTTACGTGTCTGTTTCATTCCGTTCTAAGGCTTGAAAATTACACACCAGATTTGCCAAGAGCAGACGTGGACAGGGCCATTGACAGAGCCTTTCAGCTCTGGAGTAATGCCTCTGCCCTGACCTTCACCAGGCTCTTTGAGGGCCAAGCGGACATAATGATATCCTTTGTCAGGAGAGGTAAGCTCTTCTGGTCTCCCAAAACCACCCTGAACTTGGCCTCCCCCTGGCTCCACTGTGCCGAGGAAGGAGCGTTCCTGTTCCTAACGGGCTGTCGGTTTTACCAGTCGAAACGGGAAGAAGGCCTCTGGGCTCCTCGTCCCTGTCCTCTCCCCTCCGTTGGGGGAAGCCGGGTAGAAACGGGGATCTGTCTTTTTTTTTTTTTTTTTAAAGATTTTATTTATTTATTTGACAGAGAGAGACAGAAATCACAAGTAGGCAGAGAGGAGGCAGAGAGAGAGGGGGAAGCAGGCTCTCCGCTGAGCAGAGAGCCTGATGTGGGGCTCAATCCCAGGACCCTGGGACCATGACCTGAGCCGAAGGCAGAGGCTTAACCCACAGAGCCACCCAGGTGCCCCGGGGGATCTGTCTTTGCCACCCTGTTTCTCACAGATCACGGCGACAACTCCCCCTTCGGAGGGCCTGGAAACATTCTTGCTCACGCCTTCCCCCCGGGAGGAGGCATTGGAGGAGATGTTCATTTTGATGAGGACAAAACATGGACTAAGGATTTCAGAGGTGAGTGCACCAACGCGTCCCATGCGTCGCTTTCACAGCTCAATATTGTATCTGAAAGAATCCCTTCAGTAAAGCGAGTCAGCCGTGTGATCAGCCTTAAATACGTTAATAAACTCAAGCTTTTATTAAAACTATAATGGCGTAGAAAGGTAATGGTAACTCCCTTGTGTCCGTATATTTAAAAATGTAGGGGAGTATTATTTCTGCAAGTAGTTTTTACCAACAAAATATGTTACTCGGAAGATGGGATGTTTTAAATCACATTGTCCCATATACAATCCCATACCAAAATTTTAAAATTGTTATTTTTGGTAAAGTGATTTTGGGGAATTCTTCTTGGTGCTTTCCTATATTACCTAAATTTTCAAATCGGGCATAATGTAATATTTGTGAGCAAGAAAAAAATAATAAATGTTAATAGGATACTATGATGCCTCTGGGGTGTAACACTTTCTACCTCATTTTGTGATATTTGTTGACCAATGGGATTTTTCTGTGTTGGCAGACTTCATCCAAGAATCAGACTAGCCCTCATCTCAGAAATTCAAACTTTAACCAAGGTATCTGGAATTATTAAAGCCCTCTCCTTTCTCTGATTAAACTACGTACACATCGCTACCCCACGTAGACCTGGACCACCAGAAACACAGCAATGTTGCAGAAAGCCAACAGCAACGCTGTGGTCATCTGGAAACTTTTGTTTTCTGCTGGGGTTCCTCGGAAGTGCGTTCCAGGACCCGCAAACACGTCTTACTGCTGTCTTTAGATTTCAACTTGTACCACGTCGCAGCACATGAAGTGGGCCATTCCCTCGGACTGTTGCACGACGGCGACATCGAGTCCCTGATGTTCTCCAACTACAACTTCTATGGGGATAACCTGCTGACTCAGAGGGACATCGATGCCATCCAGGCTCTCTACGGTGAGCACAAAGGGGAGCACCTTGGACCGGCGATCGGGGCTCTATATGTGGGGTTGAAATAAAGAGGTTTTAGCTGTGTCCTTTAAGAAAGAGCCTTCACTGTAAGTGATTTTGTGTTACTATAATAAGCCAACACTCCAGAACCTGTGTTTATGTTTTAGGACCTTCCAAAAATCCCATCCAGCCAAGAGAACGTCAAGTACCACAAGCCTGTGATAGCAAATTAACATTTGATGCTATTACCAAAATTCGTGGAGAACTGTACTTCTTTAAAAACAGGTGAAAACAGTTGTGGGCACCTGAGTGGCTCAGTGGGTTAAGCATCTGCCTTCGGCTCAGGTCATGGTCTCAGGGTCCTGGGATCGAGCCCCACATCGGGCTCTCTGCTCAGCGGGGAGCCTGCTTCCCCCTCTCCCTCTGCCTGCTGCTCCCTCTGCTTGTGCTCTTTCTCTCTCTTTCAAATAAATAAATAAAATCTTTAAAAAAAAAAAAAAAGCAGGACACCTGGTGGCTGTCAGTTAAGCCATTGCTTTCGGCTCAGGTCATGGTCTCAGGGTCCTGGGATCGACTCCCACATCAGGTTCCTTGTTCAGCAGGGAGCTTGCTTCCCCTCTCCGCCTCTGCCTGCCTCTCCGTCTGCTTGTGTGTGCTGTCTCCCTCTCTCTCTCTCTCTCTCTCCCTGATAAATAAATAAATAAAATCTTTAAAAATAAATAAATAGATACATAGATAAAAAGATTTTAAAAATTACCATGAACACTGACATGTTTTTAAGGTGTTCTGATATTTTGTTGAATGTTCTATATGTTTCTTTAGTAATATATTTGTAATTTGTAATTTCAATAATCATGCATTTACATGAAATGATTGATCCTTCAAAACTTTTTAATCACAGAGCAGGGGCCTGACCAGCCCCGTGGAAAGAGCTTGTGACTCTCAGTCTCAGGGTCATGAGCTCAAGCCCCACGTTGGGTGCAGAAATTACTATTAAAAAAGAGTAAGAATATTTTTATCACAGATAAGCCATTCAATTACCAGAAACTTGGTGGAATAAAAGGCATAGTGAAGCCCCCCTCTACGACTAACACACATGCAGATCTGTGCAGTCAGGCAGATGGACAGAATTCCCCTTGTTGAGGTCGCAGGCCCGTCAGTGATGCAGCAAGACGTGGTCTTCCAGTCCCTTTCGCATCTCATGTCCAGGATGAGAAACGTCAGTGAGTTAGAACAAACCAGTTCCTCTGAACACCACTACTCAGTGTCTACACCAGGCCTGGGCAGTGTAGCCTGGAGCCCAGGAGGGAAGGGCCGGCCCAGCAGGCTCCCGGGGCTGTATCTCCGGGGCCCGGGGCCGACGCTGCAGGCGACTTTGCGTGGGATGCGAGCATGGGCAGGGCTGCTGAGGGGCCGACGAGGAGGACCCTGCCCCCTGCGGTGGCCTCCGGTCCTTCCCAAGGCTGGGGGCTCGCGGTGTGCTTGTGTCTGGGCTCCGCGGTCCTGGCGACCGTCCGTCTGCCCGTGTGTGCCGTCCGTTCCCCCGGCTGCTCGGAGCAGCGCTGACCCCTCCATTAACCTCAGTTCTTGTCTGCTCCCATGGGGACTTCTGTGAGACGAGCCACCACGTGGGGGAAGGGCCCGGCTTGTCGCTGTGGCCCCGGGGGCGTGTGCGATGCGTGTCCCGGAGAAGACAGGCTGGAGATGGGCCCGAGACGTGCTGCCGGCTGGACCGGGCCCTTCCTTTTAAACCAGGTTCTTCCTACGCACGAGATCCTTCTACGAAACAGGGGAGCTCGGGGCCATCGCTGACTTCTGGGTCCCGCTGTTACGGGGAGTTGACGCTGCTTACGAGGTTGCCAGCAGAGACGAAGTCTTCTTTTTTAAAGGTAACGCTTCTGGGGTTTGGGGGTCAGTGTTTCTGAGTTCCGTTTTCATCAGGTGCTTTGGCTGAACGTGAAGGGGACCATTTAGATAAGTCAAGACTCTTGAAGCAGATCTAACACACGTGCTGTGAGCTTTCGAGGATTTATGCACCTGGGAAGTGTCCCACGGCCTTTCTGCGGGGGCCCGGGGGGTGGCATACGGTGGTGCAGATAAACCCCAGCTTCGTGAGGGAAAGACAAGCTCCCATGCCGGAGGAGGTCCACGAACACATACGAAGTCCTCCGTCAGGACCCAGACCAGCCAAGAGCCGAGCGTGCCATCCAGGGAGGCACGCTAACCCACAGGAGTCCATGTGGCCCGGCCACCCAACCTCGTGTGGCCCCAGCACTGTGCCCGGGGGAAGGGGGCCCACCATGCTGCAGAGAGGCCCAGCCCAGGGATACCTCAATGGGGAATCGAACTCTCCCTGCTCTGTTCGTTCCCAGCATGGGAACCCTGCCGACTGTCCTCCAGAGTCCCAGGCAAGTATTCATGGTCAATTTTTTGGTTGACAGATAGTAAATTCTGGGCCTTCAATGCAGCTAAGATGAGGCGAGGCTACCCCAAGGACATCTACCACTCCCTGGGCTTCCCGCAGACAGTGAAGAGCATCGATGCTGCTGTCCACGAGGAGGAAACTGGGAAGACGTACTTCTTTGTCGCCAGCAAGTATTGGAGGTAACGACGGACCCTTGGAAGTCAGGGTCAAATCCATCTGTGGAAGGAGAGTTGCCTTTTACAATTGTTTTCAGGGTGCCTGGGGGGCTCTGTCGGTGAAACATCTGCCTTCAGCTCATAATCTCAGGGTCCTGGGTTCGAGTCCCACGTCGGGCTCCCTGCTCAGCGGGGAGCCTGCTTCTCCCTCTGTCTCTGCTCCTCCCTGACCTCACTCATTCTCTCTCTCTCTCTCAAATAAATAAAATCTATAAAATTGTTCTCAGACGGTGCCGAACCTCCATCCTCTCGTGGTGAATGGACGCAGCCAGACCGAGCGTCTGTGAGTCCCCTACCTGGTGTCAGCCCCCTGCCTGGTGTCATCTCACCGCATCTGTCCTTGGAAGGCAAGGGACTTGTAGGATGGCGTTTAGAAAGGAGAATAAAAGGAGAGCGCCGGAAAGGAACCTTCTTGCCCACAGTATTTCCCCTTGATAGGGCGGGGAGTGGAGTCCAAGATGAAATCTGAATCAGATTTTTACTTGATGCTACTCTGGGAGGGGTCTTGTTGCCTCCAGGCTCCCACAACCCTGTGGAACCGGGACCCTTTCCAGTTAAAGGCTCCTGTTATTTTCCCGCGGGTGATGTGCCCGCTCAGAACTCTTTAGAGCAGATGTCAGTGAAGGCGGCCCCCACCTCTCGGATTTGTAGGAAGAGTCAGTGAATCCACGCGCTCGAACCCCACGGAACAGTGAGGCACCGCTGAACAGGGAGTGGTTTTTTATTTCTTCTCAGCGTAACAGAATTCACTGTTTTTGCACCACACCCGGTGTTTTTTATTTTTGTTACATTAATCACATGTTCTTATTTTTCTAATTTTTTTTTTAACCAGGTATGATGAAAACACGCGGTCTGCGGATACGGGCTTCCCGGAGTCGGCCGAGAAGCGGCCGCCGTCTCCCGAGAGGGCGGCCGAGCCCGTCCGGTCCCTCCACCCTCCTGCCCCAGAAACGACCCCCGAGCTGTGCCTCACACAGGAAAGCCAACGGCGTGTGGGACGCGCAGGTTGTTTTCACGGGTTCACGCGCGGACCTGTCTCTCTGTCAGATACGTTCACGATTTTCATTTCATTTCCAGGATTTTTCTATTTCTTTCCTGGAAGACGACAGTGCAAAGGGGATCCTCACCCAAGGCGGATGTGGACGCCCCCGAACAGCCGCCGCTGGTTCGACTGCGGGAATCCATGAGGACGGACGTGCCCACGGGGAAAAGACGACGAAGTTCTCCCCCCGCGCTCGGGCCGCTGCCTCCTTCCGCGCGTGGCGCTCGTCTCCGGGCGACGCCGAGGCCGCCCCGGCGCCATCTTGTTCAGGCTCGGCCGGGCCGCCCCTGCGCTCCTGCGCCCGCCTCGCCGCCCGCCTCGCCCGCCCGCGCGTTAAGGGAGCGCCGAGGTGCGCGTCCGTCCTCGGGCTTCCGCCGCGGGCCCGTGTGAGGGGCTGAGGCGTCTCGTCACCACCTTCTCGAGCGCCCCGTCTCGGAGTCGGGGGAGCCGCGAGGCGAGTGCGCGGGACGGCGGGGGCGGCGGGGGCGGCGGGGGCGGCGGGACGGCGGGGGCGGCGGGGGCGGCGGGGTCTCCGGGGTCTCCGGGGTCTCCGGGGTCTCCGGGCAGCGGCGCGTTCCCGACCTGCTCCTCCGGCCAGTTCGCACCAGGCCTCTCCGTCCAAGAGGGGGAGGGGCGGGGGCGCCTGGCGCGTCCGTGGGGGCAGCGCACGACGCTGGGGCGTCGGGCTGCGAGTGCGAGCCCCGTGTGGGGCCCAGAGCTACTTTAAAAAAGGAAAAGAAAACAATAAAAATGAGCCGCTTAAAAAAAAAACGACGACGATCATGGAAGCGCCTGACCGAGGTCCGGCCGGGGGTCGCGCGGGGGCGCGGGGTGAGGGCTTCTCGGCTCCTCTCCTGGCGCCGTCAGGTTGGCAGCTCGTCCCTGGAGATCGCCCGGCGGGCGCGTCCCCGGAGCGTCCCCCCAGGACCCCGGGGCTTGGGCTGCGTCGTGCGGGTGGAGGGTCGCAGAGCCGCCGCACGCTGCGGAGAGGGAGTGACGACGACGCAAATCGCCTCTTTGGCTCCCACTTACCCCTTGTCGTGGGTTTTCTGGTGGAGCCCCGCGGCTAAGAGTCCCTTCGCTGTAGCGCGAGCGGTTTGTGTTCGGTGCGGCGTGGACGACTGCTGCTTCTCGGTTTGCCGTGAGAACACACGCAGGCTGAGAAGCCCGGGCAAGGCGCCAGGTGCGCGAGCTGCTCCCCTTGAACCAAAGGCGCAGAAGTGAGAGGAGGTGGGTAGGCGCAGTCTAGAACCAGACACAAACGGAGAAAACGTGAGTGGGCAGACAGACCCAGCTGGCACGGGGAGGAAAGGCATCCTGTATGCGGGAGGCCCAGTGGCCCCCAAAGTTGGGGCGGGCTCTGGGAAGCACGCTCTGCTGCGGTCCCTTCTCTCCCCCCGTTGCTGTATCACTGGTGTCTATACGGCAGGCCTGGAAACATCAGGACCCCAAGGGACAAGGGATAAGTCCAGGGCAGTGACCCAATGTCACACACAGCAGAAGCGCGGGTCCCCATGAGGTCCTACAAGCTCTGTCACCTTTGTCCCCCTTGTTGGCTTCATCCCAGGTGCGCTGGCTCCTTCGCTGTTTTCCAGCACGTGAGGGGTGTTCGGACCTCAGCGCCTGCTCACTGGGCTTCCTTCAGAGGTTTGCCTGGTTCCGTCGGGCTCCTCCCCGCCAGCTTTGCTCAGATGTCCTCCCCGGTGAGACCTTTGCTGGCTTCCTCTTTCAATATGACCGCAAACGCCTCCCTGCCACACATTCATAAACATTCTCAACTGTCCTGCACAACTCTGCCGTTATCCCGTAGCCCCTAACGCCTTTTAACACGGTCGGTGACCCCCCATCCCGTCTGGTGTTCACCGCCCCACAGCCCCCCTCAGCAGAGGGTCCATGAGAACAAGGGCCATCGTTCAGGTTCAACTTTGTTGTTGTTTTGTGGTGTTTGTCTGACTTACCGACATAATTCAAGAACCAAGTGAAGGCTCAAAAAATTAATACAGTAAGACAGGATGGATGCAGGATGGCAGCAGAGCTGGGAGGCCGGTAACAAGGTGTGTCACCAGCTTGACCGGCGGCTAGAGGACGCAGCCTTCCGTCCTCCCCAGCCTTCCGTCCTCTCTTAACCACAGAAGGTCAGACATAGCAGCAGCCTCCAGAAATGCCCAGAGCCTGAGACAGAATGTTTGAGTGGTCCCTGTGGGGGAGGACCTGCTGGTGAGGATAGGAAATGAGAACGGTTTGTGCTGACTTCCTCACCAAACACACTGCCCCAAGTGGCCTTGAGTCTATCTTGGTCCAGCTCACAGAGACCAAGCCAGGACCCAGGCCTTAACCCACCTGCAGAGGCCAGGGAACCTGATAGTTCCATGGGAACAATTGTAATACACATATCTCACAAAGGACTTTGACCCAGCATATATAAAAAGTCCCTGCTAATCAATAATAACATGACAAATAATCCAATTAAAAATGCATAGAAGCCGTAATCAAATCAAACTAGTCATAAAGAAAGATAAAAATGGCCAGTAAACACATGAAAAAAGTACTTCATATCATTAGTTATCAAGAAAGTAAAATTCCTATAACGTATTATTACAAAACCACTAAACGTATTCCTATTAATGACTGACCACCAAATGAGGAGCTGGAATATTTGTACCTCTCATATGATAGGGAAGTTGCCCAGAGTTAAATATTTACCTACCCTATGACCTCCTCTGCCTATTCTCCTGGAATAAGTGAAAAACATGTAAGAAACTTGTTTAAGAAGGTTCATAGCTTGATACATGAGCTCAAATCTGGAAATGACACATTCATACAATTTAGTATTATAGACAAATGGAAGTGAGTGGTTTACTAGGACACACAACAGCATAGATTAATCTAAAAACCATCTTCCACACAAGAGTCCATTCTCCTGATTCCATGTATATGAACTTCATGATTAGGAAAAGTGATCGGTAGGGAAAGAAATCAGGGCAGTGGTTGGCTCTGAGGGAGGATTGGGATTGGGTGAGAAGGGGCCCGGAGAACTTGCTAAGGTGGTGGAAACGCTCTGGTTCTTCATGGGTTGTGGGTCACATGAACCTGTGCATCTGTGAGATTCACTAAATTGTGTGCCCTTAACACGCGTACACTGCACTGTATTCAGTATCTCAAAAATATAGAAACTAACAGAAAAAGGAGGTTTTAATCATTGTATAACTACTAAAATAGTTACATTAAATTTAATTAATTTAAATTAAACTTATTTAATTTAAATAATTAAAAACAGTGGTTTGCACTGAAAGCTTTTCCGCTAAGGTCAGGAACACAGCAGGGATGTCCGTTATCACCACTGCTGTTCAACATAGTACTAGAAGTCCTAGCCTCAGCAATCAGACAACAAAAAGAAATTAAAGGCATCCAAATTGGCAAAGAAGAAGTCAAACTATCACTCTTTGCAGATCATATGATACTATATGTGGAAAACCCAAAAGCCTCCACTCCAAAACTGCTAGAACTTATACAGGAATTCAGTAAAGTGTCAGGATATAAAGTCAATGCACAGAAATCAGTCGCATTTCTTTACACTAAAAACAAGACAGAAGAAAGAGAAATTGAGGAGTCAGTCCCATTTACCATCGCACCCAAAACCGTAAGATACCTAGGAATAAATCTAACCAAAGAGGCAAAGAATCTATACTCAGAAAACTATAAAGTCCTCATGAAAGAAATTGAGGAAGACACAAAGAAATGGAAAAATATTCCATGCTCATGGATTGGAAAAACAAATATTGTGAAAATGTCTATTCTACCTAAAGCAATCTACACATTTAATGCAATGCCTATCAAAATCCCATCCATTTTTTTAAAGAAATAGAACAAATAATCCTAAAATTCATATGGAACCAGAAAAGACCTCGAATAGCCAAAGGAATATTGAAAAAGAAAGCCAAAGTCGGTGGCATCACAATTCCAGACTTCAAGCTGTATCACAAAGCTGTCATCATCAAGACAGTATGGTACTGGCATAAAAACAGACATATAGATCAATGGAACAGAATAGAGAGCCCAGAAATAGACCCTCAACTCTATGGTCAACTAATCTTCGACAAAGCAGGAAAGAATATCCAATGGAAAAAAGACAGCCTCTTCAACAAATGGTGTTGGGAAAATTGGACAGCCACATGCAGAAAAATGAAATTGGACTATTTCCTTACACCACACACGAAAATAGATTCAAAATGGTTGAAGGACCTCAATGTGCGAAAGGAATCTATCAAAATCCTTGAGGAGAATGCAGGCAGCAATCTCTTTGACCTCAACCGCAGCAACTTCTTCCTAGGAACATCGCCAAAGGCAACAGAAGCAAGGGCAAAAATGAACTATTGGGATTTCATCAAGATCAAAAGCTTTTGCACAGCAAAGGAAACAGTTAACAAAACCAAAAGACAACTGACGGAATGGGAGAAGATATTTGCAAACGACCTATCAGATAAAGGGCTAGTATCCAAAATCTATAAAGAGCTTAGCAAACTCAATACCCAAAGAACAAATAATCCAGTCAAGAAATGGGCAGAGGACATGAACAGACATTTCTGCCAAGAAGACATCCAGATGGCCAACAGACCCATGAAAAAATGCTCCACATCACTCGGCATCAGGCAAATACAAATCAAAACCACAATGAGATACCACCTCACACCAGTCAGAATGGCTAAAATGAACAAGTCAAGAAATGACAGATGCTGGCGAGGATGCGGAGAGAGGGGAACCCTCCTACACTGCTGGTGGGAATGCAAGCTGGTGCAACCACTCTGGAAAACAGTGTGGAGGTTCCTCAAAAAACTGAAAATAGAGCTACCCTACGACCCAGCAATTGCACTACTGGGTATATATCCTAAAGATACAAACGTGGTGCTCTTAAGGGGCACGTGCACCCGAATGTTTATAGCAGCAATGTCCACAATAGCCAAACTGTGGAAAGAGCCTAGATGTCCATCAACAGATGAATGGATAAAGAAGATGTGGTATATATACACAATGGAATACTATGCAGCCATCAAAAGACATGAAATCTTGCCATTTGCGACGACGTGGATGGAGCTAGAGGGTATCATGCTTAGCGAAATAAGTCAATCGGAGAAAGACAACTATCATATGATCTCTTTGATATGAGGAAGTGGAGATGCAATGCGGGGGGGTTGAGGGGAGGTAGGAAAAGAAAAAATGAAAAGACGGGATTGGGAGGGAGACAAACCATAAAAGACTCAATCTCAAAAAACAGACTGAGGGTTGCAGGGGGGAGGGGGGACAGGAGAGGGTGGTGGGGAAATGGACATTGGGGAGGGTATGTGCTATGATGAGTGCTGTGAAATGTGTAAACCTGGCGATTCACAGACCTGTACCCCTGGGGATAAAAATACATTATATGTTTATTAAAATAAAAAAAATAAAAAATAATAAAAACAGTGGTTTGCAAATCTTCCCACAAACACTGGCCTAGACAGTTCTGTCCGTCTGTTTTGTCAGAAGTCCCTTTCAAGGAATCGATCGTTCCGATCTCGTGCGAACTCTTCCAGAGAGAGCGCGTTCCTCCCGTGCATGTGGAGAAGCCGAGTCACCGTCCCGTTGACACGGCAGAGACAACAAGGCTGCCTACATCACTGGCACTTGGTCCACACAGTACTGAAGTCTGGCCAAGAATCAGGACGAGAGGAATAACAATGGCAAAGAAGGCAAGAGTCACATCAGGTGAAGGGTCAAGAGGGAAGGGCCCAGATTACCGTCATCTGAAGACCGTTCGGTCGCTGACCACGAAGAGCCCAAAAGAATCAAAAGTCTTTGGACAGGACAGACATTTCAGGGTTTCCAAACATAACATCAACATATCAAAATCCTTTATGTTCCTATACTCTCACAATAAACGAGTTGATAAAATATAGAAAATAAAGTACTAACAGCTACAGCAAAATCTACCATCTATGTAGGAAATAATCTAGTGAAAACGGAATGAGGCCCCAATAAATACATTTTCAGATCCTAGTAAAGGAGAAAATCTGAACACCATATAGTGTATGGAGTGAACAAACACTCCAAAGATGACAATTTCCCCCAAATTAATTTATAAATGTAATGAAACTTCAATTAAATCCCAATGAGATTACTTAGGAAACTTGAAACCCTGATTTTGAAGTTTTTATGAAGGAACAAATACACACGAGGAGCTAAGAGTTTTGACAAAGAACAAAGACAGAGGGAATCCCAGCAGACATGAAGACACGTCACTGAGCCACTGTGACATCAGGGTGTGGGCCGATACAGAAGGGGAGACAGAAGCTACTCGAACCAAGTACGAGTCCAGAAACATGCCCTGGGGAGGACAGAGGTGGCATCACAAGTTAGAAGGAAGTACATGGATGATCAGATTGATGTCCTGGAGAACACCTGCGTGCTATGTGGGCAAACAGAGACGGGTTCTAGCTCTCACCATGTTTTCGTGATTTCTACTCTTTCCCACGTTTCCAGGTCTTGCTGGACACATGCAAGGGTCGCACTCTAGCCCAGTGCAACGGTTTGGGGTCGGATCGGTAGTTACGGACAGTGAGTTGTGAGTGCAAGTGATGTGGGGCTCTTCTGGGCTAAAACGTTCACTTGCCTCAAAAACCCTAAACATTCCAAAAACAGGAGAAGTCATGTGTAATCTCAGCCCCCAACAATAAACACCGTTAATATTGTGGGTCATACACCTCTGATACTTGAATGCTTATGTTTTTCTCTCTAAATATGAAAATATATTGTACACACGTTTTTATAGCCCGGATTTTCTATGGAGCAAATGTCATATTAAGTAGTCTCTCTCTTGTAATAAGAGAAAAAGTACTTTTTGACCACCACGTACGTGACGCTCTGTTTTAGGCATTTTGGATTCATCGGCAAAATGGCGAGAGCTGTGTTCGTGGGGATTTCTGCTCGGGGAAGACAGACAAAGAGTAAATACAATCTAGAAACAGAGCATGCGGGAAGACGGCGACATTCCGGGGACGCACCCAGGGTGAGGGGAGTGAAGCCTGTCTCCAGTGACCCCAGCTGTCGGGTTGACACTCACGGACAAGGGGCTCCTGGCTGGGACGCCTGGGGGAGGAGCAGGGGCAGGGCACCTGGACGGCCGGGGAGGAGGGCTGCAGCAGGGGTAGCCAGCCAGGGCGCAGGCCCCCAGATCGGGCATGCACCGCCGGGGCGAGGAAAAGCGGGGGACAGTGTGGCTCCCGCTGCGTTGGTGGGGGGGGGGGGCGCCAAGCTCAGGAACGGACAGACAGAGGGGCCTGAGCAGAAAGTTCCCCGAGGCCATTGTCCCGATATGCTCAGTGCTGAGGAGCGGGAAGACGGACGGGCAGGAAGGCCGCAGACACTGGGGACTCGGCACCGCCGTCCTTCCCTTCTCTGCGCGGACACCAGCCTCCTGCAGGGGCCACGAGGCCTCCTTCCTGAGGACGGCAGGTGGTCAGCAAGGCTTCAACTGTCCTTGGAGGACGCTTTTCCTTCTACCATTTCCACAGCAAACGGCGAAGCGTCCGGACTTTGGGGTGCATCCCCCCGCTCCCATAGGTGGTCCAGCTGCCCTCCTTCATCTCCTGAACTCCCTGAGAAGCTGCTCGGCAGGGACAAAGCTCCCTTGACCTTGGACAAGGTCAAGGCCCTTGACCTGTGGTCCTGTGGCCTCCGGACGGGTCCGAGCCACGGTAGGACACGCCATGCATGGAGCCCATTCGACCACACGTGGCCTGTCCGTCACCTTCTAAAACCATGACCCACGATGGGACATTAAGAAGGTGCTTTTAAGCGCATGGAGGACGACCCTGGTGCGGAGGGACTCCGGCCCTTTGGGGAGCTTTCTCTGTCTGTGTTCTCGCCGGCAGCAAGCCGAGGAGCGCTGGCCGGGTGGTGATGCCCGGGGTCCCTCGAAGCTGCCTCGTTCCCTCCTGGCTGGCGGCCAGTGTGGTTTCTGTTCAGGCGGCCACCGGCCACGCAGCTGCCCTGTGGACCCCGAGCGCCCCCTCCTGGCCTCGCATGGCCCAGCCCAGCACCAGCTCAGCGCCAGCAGCAGTTCCTGGGGTGAAAGGTCAACCCCAGGCTGTGACCTTGTTGAGCTTTAACGGAGACAGCTTCGGGTTGGAGTTACGCTATGGGTCCCCCTATCCCCGTACAGGACACACCTGTTGGCTGTGTGACCTTGGATCATTCACTTGACCTCTCGGATCCTGTTCCTGCTTCAGACTCGGGAGACTTCCTGAAAGGGACTTCACAAAGGCACTTGGGACCCCACCGGACTTACACCGGGTGTTGAGTAAATAGTAGAGCGATACCTTCCTGGTGCTGAAAGTCAGAATGGGGACCACAGCACGTGCAGGTCGCCCAGGGATTCTGGGACAGGCAGACCGCAGACCCTCCGCACATGTCTGGACCACCCCCCCCTTCCCACTGAGAATGACCCGTCTCTGCCCGTCGTAGGCAGAGTAAGGACCCCGAGAGACCTTGTCCTACTCCCCGCGGCCTGTGCATAGTTACTTCATGGGGCAAAGGAGCCTTGACGAGTGCGATGGAGGTGACGGACGCTGAGAGCAGAAGGGATGAAGCAGGTGCGCCCAATGCAATCGCACGAGTCCTGGCACGCGCAGGCCGCCCGCTGACGGCACTCAACGCAGGGCGGGAGGCGGGGAGACGGCGGGAGACCCGCAGGGAGACACCCTCGCTGGCTTTGCAGCTAGAGGAGGGGGCCGCCGCCCAGGCACGCCGGCCCCCTGGAAGCTGGGCTCTCCCCCGGAGCCTGGCGCGGGCGCCCAGCCGGCTGGTACCTCGACTTCCGCCCGGGGAGACCCATACCAGACGTCCGCCTGCGGAACCGAGAGCCGCACCGCCTCCTCCCGGCAGCCACGGGAGGCTCGGGCCCTGGGCTGGCCGGCCACAGGGTGCGCGGCCTGTTTTTGTGGTATTTCAGGTTAAAAAGAGAAGCCGGTTGGGAAGCGCTGGCGAGGCGAAAGAGAGCAGGGCCGGGCGGGACCGTGCGGGGCAGCGGCACGAACCCCTCGGAGGACGTCTCGGGGCGGGCAGGGCAGCGTCGTGAGCACCGGGTGCGGTGCACGGGGTGGGCTCCGGCGTCGAAATACCAAGAGGTGCCTGGACCCACCACAGGGCGCTCACGGGGGCTCCGGGAGGACGGACGCCACAGCACACTGTCCCCTAAGGGAAGAGGGGACGTCCCCCCGTGCCGCGGGCCTGAGGCTTGACTGTGGAGACGGGGCAGATTTAGAAAACTCGCGGCTCAGGAACCATGAACAGTGAGACTCGCGGCGCAGGCTGGAGGGACGGACTGGGGACGGGACGGAACTCTGCAAAGTCACGGGGGCTTCCTGTCTCCAGAAGCCCGAGCAGCTTGGCGTGGAGATGACTGTCATTCCCGCTCGGTCCTCAGGTGTCTCGGTCAGGCTGGCTGGTGGACAGTCGCGGACGGGCCATCGTCAGCCCCCTCCAGCTTGGAGGGGAAGACACGGGAACTCAGAAGCTAATGAACGAGGTCAGGAGAGGCTGGTCACCGCTCAGGGCAGGGCCCCCTCCCATCCCCGCCAGCGCGGGGGACACCACACCTGCTCATCGTCTTCATCTGCCTGTCGGACCCGCCCCCACCTGCCACCCATGACACAGCAGCTCCCACTGGGTCCCTGTAGTGGGTGGGAGCCGTGCGGACTGCCCACGAACACTTCTCTTTCTGGGAGAGAAGAGCTTTCAGCAGTGCTAACTCGGCCCGCAGAATGGACACACGGCCTCCCCGCCTCCATCCCACCAAGAGGACGGCGCACCGGTGGGTTCACACCAGCCCTGGCCCGATGCCCGCGAGGGAGGCGCCAACGTGCAGGGGTCGGCAGGGGTGGCACGGGAGACTCGGAAGGGCCGAGGTGAGTCGCTGAAAGTTGCACGAGTAGAAGTGGCAGAGTAAAGACTTGAGCCCAGGTAGTATGATTTCAAGTGCAGTATTCTTAACCCTTCCGCACAACCGACCCCAGTAATGATCCTGTCGACTCGATCACAGGGGAGCCCCCGTCCTGATGGGCTGAGTTCAAGCATGCACGACGCATGGGACGTTTTTCCTTCGCTGCTGGGGGTCATCCCTGGGGATGCTCCCGGGCTTGGCGCACCCCACTTCCCCGGCTGGGTCGCAGGCCTCATTGTGACCTCCGACTCCCCCTTCGGGATTCAGGCACACGTCCACACGTCCAGACAGCTTGGTGAGCTGCCTATGCCCATCTCACGGGGCTGGGGACTCCCCACACTTTATTTTAATTAAAGAGAAAACAGACTAAATCTTGCAACTAAATCTTGGGCCTAAAAACAGACTAAGTCTTGGGCCTTAAAAGCAAAGCCGAGCTATAAAAATCCACGTTGGTCTCTCTGCTGCGGGACAACACAGCAGATAATTGGGCCAGGTTGCTGTCAGAGGGGGTGGCGTTCCCGAACTAAAAAGATCCTGCCTTGGCTCATGCCCGTCCAAAACTTTATTTCTTCCCTCTTTTTACTTGGTCCAAAACTCCTGTTATATGGAACAAAGCCTTCATTTTTAATAAATCATTTGCTTTTTTTCTCTCTCTTAAGTTGACCCAGAAGGCAAATAGCCCCTAAGTTCATACTAAAGTGTACATGACTGGTGGCGTGGGGTGGCCCCATGCTGGCGGGGACGGGAGGGGGCGCGGCCCTGAGCGGGGACTGATCCTTTCCCCGTAGCAGGTTTTCAGAGGCGAGAGGGCCTGAGGGACCCTGGGCTCCGGGCATCAGAAGGCGGGAGGAGCAGACGCCGTGCGGGCACGGGGGGCCTGGCGTGAAGAAAGGATTTGGAAATCAGGAACGGGAGGCTCTAATCGCGCCCACGGCCTTCTCCACCTCCTGCGCCGGAGCCCTCCTGTCACCGCGGAGGACCTGGCGCCATCTGTCCCCACACGCGGGTACTACACTCTTCCTGTGTCCCTGTCCTTGTCCTCTTGGGGACTCCGCTGGTTTATACCTTCGAGCTCGAGCTCCCGCAGCTCACTCTGTCCCTGTTTCTTCTCTCTCCCTGCCCCCTCCCCTCCGGCAGCCTCCCGTCCCCCAGAGGGGGACCTTGTAGTTGTTTGTTCGTTTTGCTGTTGTTGTTTTTCTCCTTGGGTAAATGCCCAGAAGGGGTTACTGGGACATCTGGTAGTTCCACTTTTATTTTGGGACAGTTCTGTCTACTACAACATTTACAGAAACAGCACCAACTTTGGGTTCTTGTCCAAATCATTATGTTCGGAAGAAAGTGCCTTTATGACCTTGTGAAGAAGCCAATGCATCAGCGTAACTAAGGGTAGAGCAAGGTGAAGACACTCTTCTTCAGTAAGACGAGGTATTTTCACTGACGACCTAATGTGGAGGAAGTTGCAGCGTGATTGAGTTGGGGCCCAGCCGTGGCTGCCGTGATCACGACCTTAGGGCAGCTTGAACAACCTGGGGGTGGGGAGCATCCGCACGCATGCAGGGAATGGATTGCCCCATCTCAGCATGTCCACATCCCATTTCCCCTTCAAGGTCCAGCTCAAAGTCGACCTTTTCCAGGAAGCCTTCCTTGATTGCACCTCCCCCCACCACAGTTTTTTCCTCCAGACTCCTATAGCATTTCGTCTCAACTGCTATTATTTTTTTGAAGACTTTATTTATTTATTTTACAGAGAGAGAGGGAACACAAGCAGGGGGAGTGGGAGAGGGAGAAGCGGACTCCCCGCTGAGCAGGGAGCCCGATGCAGGGTTCGATCCCAGAACCCTGAGATCACGACCTGAGCCGAAGGCAGACACTTAACGACTGAGCCCCCCAGGCGCCCTGAACCACTATTAACTTACCTCCAGGAATCTGGTACTCATGACAGCACCTGGTGTGTTTTGCATTTTTAGAAAGCACATGAGACACACCAGGAGGGACCTGAACCACTGACCGTAGCATCTCAAAGGCATCATTTACATGCTAACACATGTCTGTGTCACACACATTGAGGCACGCATTTATACCCGAAACACCCGCCCTTGCAGAACGTGTAAATGTATAGAAGTGAGCACACGCAAAGATCATTCAGTGACATCATCTCGTGCACGTGGTCAGATAAGGGGGACCAAGGGACAGGAATTTAAGCCCGCCCCCCGGTCCCTGACCAGGGCAGCCACCTGGTCTGAAAACCCTCTCTGGAGGGTTTTTCATTCCTCATCTGTGAGCCAGACCTGGCACCCGCTTGTCCCCTGCCTGGACTTCCCCTGCTTCGTCGTGGCCAGCTGGACGCCCCGGTGGGAGAGCCTGACGGCTCAGGCTTGCTGAACACCGCCCTTGGGCTGAATCCTAACTGCCCCCACCTTAGCCTATGACTCACACAAGTCCTCTTTCTTCTCTGGAGGTGACTTCCCCTGCAGAGTACAAGAAGCCAGCATCCCGAGGCCGCGTGAGGTTATAACAGACGCACGGCATGTTATGTCCAGGACATAATAAATATGTGACGGATTGTTTATTATTATCACCGTCCGCATTGCTCTCCTCGTCCTTCCCACGGAGCGTCCAGCGTGCAGACTTCTCTAATCCATGGAGGCCGGATCCCCATCCCCCAGCAGCTGTCCCAGGACGCCCACACCAACCCTGCTTGCTGACCCCCCACTCCGACGCGCTCTCCTCCCAGCAAGGGTGGCTGTGCACAGAGCCGGTCGAGCGGGGGCCCCCAGGTCCCAGGCTAATGACGGCTAACCTGGCCATGCCCCTCCATGAACCAACACAGCACCGGTGGCGTCCCTGACTAGAAAACGTAAGCCACAGACAGCGGCTGACCGTCTCCTTCAGGAGTAACCCCCCTTGCCTTCTCCTAGACCACACAACTGTGCAAAAGTAAGTCTCTAACCAAAACCCCAAGAGCAAAGAATAGCAATTTGCGCTTATTTTTTCTGTTGAGAGCGACCCCCGCCCCCAGCCGGTTCTGGAGGACTAAATCACTGGAACGTTGCAACAGCGTCGGAGCGTAATTAACCCGTGTTGCTTCACATTCCCGATGGGGCAACTGCAGCAGACAGGGCTTTTATAAGGGACCAGAAGAGAGAGCAGTGACTGACCCACTATCTGGGGAGCTGGAAACACCCACAGTGGAGGGGACCCCTCCCGGAGGAAGGCCAGGAGGGCGGTGTTTGCAGAAAAGGCCATGTTCCGTCTGAAGACGTTGCCTCTCCTGATCCTCCTGTCCGTGCGGCTCTCCCAGGCCTTCCCAGTCCCTGGGGGATCCCCGGAAGAGATGGACGCACAAGTCGTTCAGGTAAACGAGCTCTCCGGTGGGCCGGTGGTTGACATGCTGGTTCTTAGGCAACTGTGTGGCTTGTTTCTATTTTTTAATTAAATCAGCCTGAAAGAAGGTATGTGGATGCTCTGTTTGAGCTCAAACATCTCATTTCTGGGATCTGGAGGGTTCCTAGCTGGAGATCCATTGAGAAGGAATGGTTTTATTTTATTTTATTTCTTACTGTGTCATGTTAGTCACCATACAGTACGTCATTAGTGTTCGATGTCGTGTTCCATGATTCGTTGTCTGCATATAACCCCCAGTGCTCTGTGCAGTCCGTGCCCTCCTTGATACCCACCACTGGGCTCCCCCATCCCCCCACCCCCTCCCCTCCAAAACCCTCCATCTGTTTCTTGGAGTCCATAGTCTCTCGTGGTTGGTCTCCCACTGATTCCCCCCCTTAGCCTAGTGTCCTCCGTGCTATTCAAGAAGGAACGGTTTTAACTATAAAACTAAGTGGTTTTCTTTCTCTCTCACCTAAGATTCTCCCCAACCGTTATGCGCGACCTGGTTCCTCCATGTCTGGTGCCTTCTGTGCTGACTGACTCTGCAGCCAGAAACCTCAGGGGGACCAGAGAGCGCGAGGACGGGCTATCGGAAGGAACTAGAAGTCAGTTCCTGGTGCAATGAGATGTCCTACACCAGATTCTCCTTCTAAATACACGTTTATAAATGTTTATAAAGCAAAACCACTAGTTATTTTCCATCATTACACGAAAGTCAGGCCACATTTTGAAGAAACACCAGGGAATGCTGTCGCGGATCTGTCGCGCGCATCGCAAGCATCGTTCGTTTTGTTTCATCCTTTTCCTTTTTTCTTAAATACCTCTCACAGGGGGAGTAGTGATAACCCCGGGGCTAACAGCGAGGGCTCCGCGAGGGCCGGCCGTGTGTGGGACGCCCCGCTGGGCACCTCGTCCATCCTCCCTGCAACCCTGTGAGGTGCTAGTTTTGCTCCCACTTGAGAGACCAAAGTGAATCCTAAGTCCTTTAAATGACGTGTCCAAAAACCGTAGCAGAGCTAAGACTAGAGCCCAAGCCTCTGAGTCCCACAGGTGGGAAGAGCACAGAAGTGCCTGTCTGGTGTCACCTGCCCGGGGACAGGTGTTCCCAGGCTGCTTGGGGCGAGAGAGACCGCTGACGTAGCCCCTTCCCCCCACCTCGGCGGCCTGAGCCGCGCGGCCCCTTGCAGAGGAGGCTGGTGGGGAAAGGCTAGTGTCCCCGATGGTGCCGTTCTTCCCGAGACACTGTCAGTTCTCATTTGGGAAGCCTCGGGGACAGTGGGGACCCACATTGTCACCTTGGCAGTTTCCCTGCATCTGGGCACACCCGTGTCTTAGCGAGGAGGATGGAATGTTCTCTACAGGAGCAGAAAGACGGTGAAAAGAGAATCCACTTCCAGTCCTGTCCATGTTGCTACAAAAGTTGGGTATTCGTCCTTTCTGATGGAGGCATCATACTCCATAGTGTATATGGACCACATCTTCCTTATCCGTTCATCCGTCGAAGGGCATCTTGGTTCTTTCCACAGTTTGGCGACCGTGGCCATTGCTGCTATAAACATTGGGGTACAGATGGCCCTTCTTTTCACTACATCTGTATCTTTTGGGCTGAGTGAAATAAGTCAAGCAGAGAGAGTCAAGTATCATGGTTTCACTTATTTGTGGAGCATAACAAATAATATAGAGGACAAGGGTAGATGGAGAGGAGAAGGGAGTTGAGGGAAATTGGAAGGGGAGGTGAACCATGAGAGACTATGGACTCTGAAAAACAACCTGAGGGTTTTGAAGGGGCGGGGGATGGGAGGTTGGGGGAACCAGGTGGTGGGTATTAGGGAGGGCACGGATTGCATGGAGCACTGGGTGTGGTGCATAAACAATGAATACTGTTACGCTGAAAATAAATAAAAAATTTAATTAAAAAAAAAAAGAGAGAGAATCCACTTCAGTGCAGTTAACACCCACAGGCACCAGCGCCCCTTGTTCTTTGTAACGAGGAGCGAGGCTCCCGCCAGGCTCCCGCCTGCACACCAGCGCTCCACGTGGGGATGTGGGCCTTGTCCCTTACGAAATACCCGCTTTTGTGTATCAACACTAACCGGAATGCTGAGCGGAAGGGCTGTCCTGACTCGTCCCTGCTCTCAGAGTCGCCCCCAAATCCGTGCTGCCGTCCTCTCGCGGGTCATGAGCCGGTTAGGAGTCCACGGCGACGCAGAGAGCGTGCAGGATGCCCGGGGAGTGGGTGGCGGTGCCCCAGCAGGGCCCCTTCCGTGTCTGTCTGTGCCCAGGATTACCTAGAAAAGTTCTACCAGTTACCGAGGAGAGGCCTGCGGTCGCAGAGGCAGAACAGCCCTAGCGTGATCGTGGAGAAGCTCAAGGAGATGCAGCGCTTCTTCGGGCTGAGCGAGACGGGGAAGCCGGACCGGCAGACGCTGGAGGTGATGCGGAAACCTCGCTGTGGGGTGCCCGACAGCGGGGACTTCATGCTAACCCCCGGAAACCCCAAATGGGAACAAACCAACCTGACCTACAGGTGAACGTTCAAGCCCAGAGCCCCACAGGGGTGTTTGTCAAGGCTTTGTGACGGGCCGGGCGCTGTCCCAGGACGCGGGATACATGGGAGACAGGTGTCCCTGCCCGGGGCAGCCAGAGCTGGTGTGAAGGAGCAAAGACCCCACAGGCTCTCCTCCCCCACAGCCTGACGCTCCGGACCTCCTCCCCCAGCAGTCTCAAGAGGACAGGGCGACATTAGGCAGTCTCTCTATGAACTCCATTGAGGACCCCAAACAGCCTCACTCGTTGCTGGGCAGACCAACCCCAGTTCCGTGCGTCCTGATCACAGCAGCGATACCCAGGATCGGTTCAGTACTGTGGTTTGCCGAGTTCTGGGCTGAATACTTAACATGTCCTTAATCCCCTCAACCCCTCTGCGAGCTACTATTCATGATGCTCTTAGGAATAAAGAAACTGAGTTTAAAGATCAGGAATGACCTGTCCAGAGGCAGGTCTATCTGCAGCCCTGACTCCGGTCGCCCTCCCGCCCCAGGCCCTCCCCAGAGCTGGTTCGTCACATACACCGCTCCCTCCCAGAGGGAGAACCATGGTGTGCCGACAGCCGGCCTCCGAACCATGAGTCCTCTTCCCATCTTCCCATTTTTAAGGATTATTGAGTACACCACACAGTTGTCAGAGGCCGATGTGGAGGAGGCTATTAAGAAAGCCTTTCAAGTGTGGAGCAACGCGTCACCCCTGACCTTCACCAAGACCTCGCAGGGAGAAGCAGACATCAAGATCGCTTTTGTCCAAAGAGGTAGGCTCGTCGTGCTCAGAGGGGCCCTTCTGGCTAACCCGGGACTCGGCAGGGACCCGACAGACTGTCTCGTTTCAGATCATGGCGACAATTCTCCATTCGATGGACCCAATGGGATCCTGGCTCATGCCTTCCAGCCAGGCCAAGGTATTGGAGGAGACGCGCACTTCGATGAAGAAGAAATATGGACCGTAAATTCCAGCAGTAAGTTAACCAAGATTGGGTCAACATGCAGCTCCTGACCCAGCTTCCTCCCATCAGAAGCCCCTCCTGAGTGCGTGCACACACACACACACACACACGCCCGAGTTACTGTAACCTTTCACACTCACACGGGCTGATCGTTCTAAATTTTTGAGACCACATAATGCTAAGTAAATTTAGGTTTTAAAAAAGCCCTAAGGCTAATTACTCACCTTGCTTTCCTAGGACATCCATCGAAAAGCTATAGACCGTGGCTAAATCCTGCCGTGTCCTGTTCCCATAAAGTTTTATTGAAACAGGGACGCCCTTTCTTGTTTATGTACTGTCTACGGCTGTTCTCACGGTTCAACAGCAGAGCTGAGTACTTGCTGCGGAAAGCACGCGGCTCACAGAACTAAAATACTATCTAAACCCTCACAAGCTTGGGGGCCGCTGCTTCGGGGCTTCTGTTTCTTTGTAATAATCTGAAATTTAATGATGTTTGGAGAAGGTCCTTATTTTGAAATCCAGAAACAACCGGGTTCTTTGAGAAAACTATCCCACTCAGAAAACAGCCACCCTACTTTTCATTGAGCTGTTTCATTTCACGGAGCTCGTTTTTGGTGGTTGTTCCTAGGGGACAAACCACCCTCTCAGGAGAAGACTGACAACGAGAAGAGTCAGCCCATTTGAAGGAAGAACACATTAGAAAGTAGGAAAGGAACCTTTAATCTTTGCTTGGAACCTGCTCCTCCCACCTTTTTCTCAATGTATGTGTTGTGAGCGTTTGCCCCGCCCGAGTCCCTGTGCTAGGCGCTGGGTATTAGCCAGAGATAAAGAACATTCTGCAGAACTTTGAGTTCCTCTTGCCCACCCCGACGGTGCACAGGGTTGTCCCCTCTTACCTGAACTAAGTGATCCAGATTCCCACCTGGGCTGTTTACCTCCAGTTCTGCTCTAAGCTTCCCAGCACCGCAGCAGACTTTACACCGGGAGAGCCTGTGGTGGGCCACGTTACCCTCTGGTGTAAACCTCCAGTACTATGTTTCTGGACCACGTGACATCTGGATGCCTTTCCTTGGCATCGAGGGCTCGTGGGAGTCGCCGAACGCGTCCTTCCTCCTGTCTCCCTGTTTCACCGCAGCAACCACACTGCGCGCGGACTGCTCCCACATCACACCACGTGCCTCCCGACCACCCCCCATCTGCTCACACGGCACCCCCAGACCTCCCTCCGAAATCCCTCTCTGCCCTGCCCCATGCCGCCCCTGTCTCGTGTTTCTGCTGGAAGTGAGGACTTTCTGCTCAGAATCCCAATGGCCTCTGTTTCTCTTTCTCGGCCGCCCTGCTCACTGCCCTGCGCCACTCGCGTCGCTGAGCTACAGCTCCCCTTCTAGACTGTGCATCATGACCCACCCCCAGACCCCTCACAACGTGCTCCAGCCCTCGGAGAGGCTTTTGAGATGCACTCGGAGGGGCAACACTGCAAGGATGGGATGGTCGAGAAAGAACGTCTTGGGGCCGGGGTAGAATTTCAGCAGGCTAGCTGTCGGTAGGAAACTGGACGCGGTCGTCAGGGCACAGGTCTTGCCATCAACCTGGATTTGGCTCCAGCTTGTCCGCTTACCGGTTGCAAGACCTCTAGCAACGTACCCGAAATCTGTGGGCTTCAGTCCCTTCACGGCAGAAATATTTCTAAATACTTGACACAAATGTGGGGAGGACTGAGTGGTATTGCACGGCCCTGCGTGTCGAAAGTGCTCCTTTCTAAGAGCTGAGCGCGGAGGACAGAGCACGCTGCGTCTGCGGGACGGCCGGCGTGAGGGCTTCCCCTCGCACGCAAGTCCTCAGGTGTCCGCTGGGCCGGTGAGGGGTCCTCGCTCTCGGCCGAGGAGCTCGGGCTCTGACGGAAGTGTGAGCCTGGAAGTCGGGGTCCCAGCCAGGGAAGGCGCTGCGCTCCTGGGAGCAAAAGCTGGGGAAGGAGCCGGTTTGTGTCTTTCCGACAAGGGGGAGGCTGGGGAGTCCTTGAAGCTGCTGGGAGAACTGGGAATCCGGGAGGCCAGGCGGGTCCGTCTGCATCTGGGGCCGGTCCTGACCCAGCAGGGCTCTTCTCTAACTGAAGGGTGAGGGCCGGGGGGCTGAAGCGGGCGGCGGAGCCCCACAGGACGATGGAGCCCCCCGCCCCGCCGGGTCCCCTCTCCCGGGCTGGGGTCCACACCCGTGCAATACCAGAGTCCGATCGAGGGCCGTATTTCTTGCTTCTGAGCTCTGAGGAGGAGCTTCCCGCACGGGAACCGCCGGCTCCTGCCCTGATGCGAGCAGCCTCCGTCTCTTCAGGTGCCTGAAGGGGAGATGCGGGAGAGAGGCGGGGCGGGCGGCTCCTCGGGGCCCCGTAGGCCTGGACGCCGGTTCCTCGAGGGCCTACTGTCCCCGCCCTTGCCGCCACGCTCCCTTGCGTTTCAGGTTACAATCTGTTCCTCGTCGCCGCCCATGAATTTGGCCACTCCTTGGGGCTCGCGCACTCCACGGACCCCGGGGCCTTGATGTACCCCAACTACGCCTTCCGCGACCCCAGCACCTACACCCTCCCCCAGGACGACATCGACGGCATCCAGGCCATCTATGGTGAGGCCCCTGCGAGAGCCCCGGGCACCCGGGGAGGCACCGGCTTGTCTGGGGCGTCCTTGAGAAGAGGGACGGGATGAGGCGTTTGGAGTAGCGCGTGGGGAGGGGGAGCACGGAACTCGAACTATTTTACTTCTCAGCTGAAGCTGGAATATCTCTGAAAACCCCCGTCCCGGTTTAAGGTGACTCGAAGGGGGCCACATGCTCGGCTGCTTTGATCCCTTGTGGGAGGGCCCGGCGGGCTTTCTCGTCCTGTGAAACCCTCCGCTCCCCGAGGAGCGTCCCACGTGCTCCAGCACTCACACGGCACGGAAGCTGATAAAAAGCTTTTTTTTTTTTTAAGGTCCTTCAAACAACCCCATCCAACCAACCGGACCGAGCACGCCCACGGCCTGCGACCCCAGACTGACGTTTGACGCCATCGCCACACTCCGGGGAGAAATACTATTCTTTAAAGACAAGTATAAGATTGAACTGTTTCTTCCTTGGACTTAATTTGCCAGCGTGACTTAGAGCTGGGTTCTGATCGGTCCCCGGGGACCCATCGCGTGCCTTTTCCTCCAGGTCCTGGGCTGGTGCAGCCCATTGCAGTGGGTTGTGCTTTCTGAGTAACTCGAAATGTCCAGGAAAATTAAAAAACAAACAAACAAACAAACACACATAAACATTCAGATGTGGGTGATAGCATGGGGACCCGGGCTCTGGCTGCCCATGGGTTTACCAGACACCAAAACCTCATCCACTCCCACTCACATTCAGTCCAGGGAATGGGACTGAGTCCAGGATAAGCTGGGGCAGGTCACGGCGCGGGTCGGGGTTTTCAGTCTTCCGCCGGCTGCTTTGCGACTGTGGGATCAGGGGCCGATTCACTCTTTCGCTTTTGCGGGAAAACTCGAAAGAGTCTTGGCATTCTGTAGGAACAAGAACCTTGCCAGGGCGTGCCGAGGGGACGGGGCACATGTGATGCTAGAAGGTCACTCCTAGGAGCTCCCCTAAAGCCTGGGAAGCACCCTGGAGGTGAACAGCCCTGAGCACGTTGGCCACGGTGCCAGAAATTGCCCCCAGGACGGAGTCCCGCCGTCCCTGCAGTGTCGGCCGGGCGGGCACACGCAGGGGACCAGGGACGCTGCCTGCTCACAGCCCTGTGCTCCGCTAGGTACTTCTGGAGGAGACACCCTCAGCTGAGAAGTGTCGAACTCAACTTCATCTCCCTCTTCTGGCCGTCCCTGCCCGACGGCATACAGGCAGCCTATGAGGATGTGGACCAGGACCTCGTTTTCCTATTTAAAGGTAACTGCCTACAGTTTTCACCCTGTTTTCGTTGTCCCCAAAGCGAGGGGAGGATTTCTTTGTGGTCCCTTCCGGGGTGAGAGGAGCTGAGCCGATGAGAGCATGTCCCCTGGCTGGACTTGGTCAAGAGACCTGGGCTGGGTCGGGACCCGGCCACTCGCTGCTCCGGGAGCTGGAACAGCTCTTCCCGCCTCAGCCCCGCTACCCCACGCCGTTGTTTTCTTCCCTCCTTGTCCCAGGTCTAACAGTGTCCGAGCCCCCGCGGTGGTAACAGCATCTCTACATCGAAGGCTCATGACCTGACAGAGTCCCCCAGCCACGAGGCCCTGCTCGTCGGGCTCAGAGTTGTTAGCGGGGGCTGGGGAACCACAAGGGCTGATACAGCCCGATGAACTTGACCACCTTGGTCTTTTCAAGACTCCTGTTCCGTTGTTTCTGTGATGAATTTATCCCAAGACTAAGAAGTGATACCACATGTTGTTGCAGGAGCAGAAAACCTTCTCTAACGTGTGATCCGACTCGTTGGCAGGTAGCCAGTACTGGGCTCTGAACGGCTATGACATTAAGCAAGGTTACCCCAGGGACATCTCAGACTACGGCTTCCCAAGCAGCGTCCGAGCGATCGATGCAGCTGTTTACTACAGGAGAAAAACCTACTTCTTCGTAAACGACCAGATCTGGAGGTAGGGCAAACTGTTGTTTCAGTTGGAGGTAGAAATCTGCCTGTTTACTGTCTACGGACCACTAACAAGCAGCCGTCGAAGGTTCTAAAACCCGGGTGATCTCGGATAGGCATTCTTTCTCACCAAATGATCGGTGTTGACATGGCTTTGGAAAGTGTCATTTTTATAAAATTAAAAAGTCTTCATGACGGTTTTGAAGATTCTATGTCAGGAAACCAAACCTTGAAAAAGCCCCGGGAAGGGAGGCAAAGAAAGAAGATGATTCTCGGGAGATGAATTCTAATGCACTCAAGAGAGCCCACAAAATGTGGGGGCCACACTGGACTTGTTACCTCACTACTGGGGGTGGGCAGGGGTGAGAGGAAGAGAGGCTGACTATGTACCCATCAAGGAAATCTCAGAAAAGCAAACCCTTCTTTCAGAAAATAACATCGTGCTAGCCATCAGAAGCCTGCTTCAGTGTTGATGCTACCCGCATACTTTATAAATGGGATTTTGTACCCTTAGGTAGAGAAGTCCGCCATTCTTAGGCCCAGGATGTGAGACATTATGAAGACCGAATGAGAAAATATGTGTGAGGACACTTCATAAAGTATATGTAATTTAAAGAAAACTGTTGTCGTCAGATACTTTACTGACTTTAAAACATGGGACTTTTTTTTCATCAGATATGATAACCAAAGACAATCCATGGAACCAGGTTATCCCAAAGCCATAGCGAGTATCTTTCCGGGAATAGAAACCAGAGTTGACGCAGTTTTCCAGCAGGATCGTAAGTAAAATAATAATAATAGGGATAATAATAATAATAAATTTGTTTAAATTTTTAAAATAGCATATTTGCATTTAAATGTTACATTAGAAACAACGGAGAACATCTGAGATCTAAAAGCTAATTCAAGGGGCACCTGGGTGGCTCAGTGGGTTAAAGCCGCTGCCTTCGGCTCAGGTCATGATCCCAGGGTCCTGGGATCGAGCCCCGCATCTGGCTCTCTGCTCAGCAGGGAGCCTGCTTCCCCCTCTCTCTTCCTGCCTCTCTGCCTACTTGTGATCTCTGTCCATCAATTAAATAAATAAAATCTTTTAAAAAAAATAAAAGCTAATTCAATACTTTATCTTTTTTTTTTTTTTTTTTTTTTTTTTTTTACAGATGTCTTCCTTTTCTTCAGTGGACCAAGATATTACGCATTCGATCTTGGTGCTCACAGGGTCATCAGGATCGATAGAAGCCAGCGATGGCTGAACTGCTGAGAAAACCAAAGCCAAGTCGCACCTGCTCGCACCCCCTTTCTGCCTGAGGAGGGAAAGCCCAGTTTGCACAGCCCTTTTCCTGCATCTTGTTTATACTTTTCCTAACATAAGTAATGCTGTTTGCTGTCCCTGTCCTCACTGGACCTGCCTTCTGCGAACATACATTGGGAGTACCCGTTGTCTCCAAGTTCCTATGATTCCATCTCAAGAGAGGAGATGAAGCTTCCTTGTCACCTCAATATTCACTCTACCAGCACTTGCTTACCTGACTTCTGCAGTGCTTGTGTATAACCTAAATCTCCTTTCCTGCTGTATACAGTTCAGCACTGGGCTTTGGTGAAGTGTAGAGACCAGGAACAGCATGAACGGTGCCTCTCGCCTTTACTGAAAATGTAGTGTTATTCTCCACCCTCGGAAAAAATGCTGTGGATCCCTGCTGTGGCTTGAATTGTGTCATCCCAGAAAGAGAGGCTGAAGCCCGGTGGTAGGTACTTACGAGAAGACCTTATTTGGAACTAGGCTCTTTGAAGACACAGTCAGGTAAAAGGAGGTTACACAGGAGCAGGCTGGACGTAAGGACGGGGTCCTCGCACGAGGAGGAGCCACGTAGACACGTAGCCGACAGAGACACGCAAACACAGGGACAGACACGGGGACGGCGCATCTGCGAGCCAAGGACGGCCAGCGACCACCAGAAGCCAGGCGGAGGCGAGGCAGGACCCCGCCCAGCGCCTTCCGGAAAAAGGATTTTATCCTCCCCACGCCTTGGTTTTAGACCTGTGGCTTCCAGAACTGGGATCGAACAAACTGGGTTGGAGTCTGCGGTGCCTCCTTCCGGCAGTCCTGGGCTACCTAACGGCTGAGTCAACGGGAAAGGACAAAGTTGGACCCTCTGTGAGGATTACTGTCACCTTCCCCGACGAGGAGAAAAGGGGGAGGCACCACATCCGCTTCTGTCTCCGCCCTGCTCCATCCTTCTAGAGTCTAAGCAAATGAGCTAGTGGTTGGACCTGTCATTCCTTATTTCCTCTTCTCCAGGGATACACAGGAGGGCACACGCTCCCCCAAGGAAGATTTACTGCACAAACAGAGCAGCGCCAGACACAGAATTCAGCGAATCCCATTATGTTTAACTAAGCTGAGATTGATAGTGGTTCTTTTCTGTCAAGGACTTCAGGGCTCTAGGATCATAATGGCTAATCCAGATATCAAAAATCATTAAAACGTCATATTTGCAGTTGTTAGACTACAATGCAGCTAATTACACATTCAGTAAGTGAATTGTAGAATATATGTATTACTAACACATTCTATTTCCTTTTTCTGTTTTTAAGTCTCACAGATAATTTAGTAATTTGGTACCTTATTCTGGTTCAAAAATTACTGGGTTCGAAATAAATATATTAAATGACTGACTTGTGATCTCTAATTTCTGAAGATGTTGCCGCCTAGTTCACAGAGAGAGGAACGGCAAATTTCACTATATTTGAAGTTCTTTATTTTCTTGTCAGAATTATAACATTGACATTAAATTTTTAGAAACTGTTTCCATTCACAAAATACTTTGTAAATACTCAATTTCCTTCACAGGTTCCCTCAACTATGTCAGCACATTTTCTTCTCAACTTATTTTATGAGATGAGAAAACAAACTTGGATATACTATCTTTTCATTCATTCACTCATTTGTTTATTCAACAATAACTCATCACCTGCATGTCCCAGGTACTGTGCTAGGGAAAGTGAGAGAGAGAAGTAATTCATTGCATCAATGTAACAAGTGCAAATATTGGAGCCAATCTCAGACTATGCTGTTTTCTGAGACATCTTGTGTCCACTTTTACAGACATGAGGGAGATTCAGAACACTGGCTAGTTATGCTAGGTTCTTGGCCCAAACCTCATCTATATACACATTGTTGAGATGAGAACTGAATTCATAGTATTTCTTTAACCATATTTCAGAGAGTCCTCGATAGCAAACCACAATAAGAAGTGAAACAAAGAACTCAAAAATTACTCCTTTTTAAAAGTCCTCTTTGTGTGGTATTTTCTGGCTGTTACACTGACATTTTATGTGAATACAAGAGCTCCAAGAATCTGAGCTTAGAACTTAAGTAATGAGATGACTTTTTACCTTGGGTTAAATTTCTTCAAAAGCAAAGCCTAAGTCCAGACCTCGGTGTGGTTATTTTATTGGGGACACGTTCCCAGGAAGCAAGAGCGGGGCAGCAGGCAGAGTGAGTAAGAGGAGAAAAGCCAACACAAGGGCGCTGTCGAGGTTTCTATGACGGGCAACAGAGGCTCGGTGCCAGCTGGATCTCCCGAGAGCCTACCCAACGCCTTTGTCTGTTGAAATCTGGAAGGGATGGGAGGCTGGGCATGTGCCCATCTGTCCCTCCTGCCTAGGGTGGGTCTATGTAACGCTTGGGAAGAAAGCAGAAGGTGTGCCAGGGATATCTCCTGCATCTTTGTTGATGGGAAGTTAAAATGTTGGGAAACTGGAGAAGTCTTCTCTGGAGGAATTTAGCAGTCCAAAGAAGAAGACTTTTAGATACCGACACAGACCTCTGTTAACACTTTCTCCCCCCTCCTTTGTTGTGAGAACAACCCAACTTCACTTGTGGTCCAACGAACGGAATACACGCTGTGCTCCTGCTGGCAGATGCAGCCAGTGTTTAATTTCTGGCTAAAATGCATACGCAGAGTATCGTGTGGGCTTCTGGAAAGACACTGGGAACTTGCTTTCTCTGCATTCCTCCTTCCTGCTGCCTGTAACTCACAAAGTCTCCAAACGTGTGAAAAAAATCTTCTAATATGAGAAACAAGCACCCAGAAAGAAACTTTGAAAAAATAGAGACAATTCTGGGAGCAAAGCAAAATGTCAAAATACACTTAAAAATACTATACATTCTATGGGGCACCTGGGTGGCTCAGTGGGTTAAAGCCGCTGCCTTCAGCTCAGGTCATGATCCCAGCATCCTGGGATCAAGCCCTGCATCGGGCTCTCTGTTCAGCGGGGAGCCTGCTTCCTCCTCTCTCTCTGCCTGCCTCTCTGCCTACTTGTGGTCTCTGTCTGTCAAATAAATAAATAAAATCTTTAAAAAAAAATACTATACATTCTCAAAAGATAGGGCATATTCTATATCTAAAAACCACTAACAAAATGCAAGAAAATAAATAAAACATGCAGAGAATTAGAAAGAACTCTTGGAAACTAAAAACACAACTGGGCTGGAAAGTAATGTTGGCAGAAAGTAGTGAAAGAAATATTGGAGCACAGAGTTTCAATCAATGAGGTCCAAAAGATGTGCATTCCAGAAAAGGGAAGGGAAAGTTGAGTGGGAAAAAATTATCAAAGAAATGACAGAGGAAATTTTTCTGGAAATTTTCATAATGAAATTGTCTGCTTACTGCCCAGCAACGTTAATGGGAAAAGAAAAAGAAAAAAAGAAAACCACAAGAGACTTCAGTACGAAATTTCAGGATAGCTGCATAAAGAGAGTATTTCCAACATTTTTCAGGAAAAAAAAAATCAAGAATCAGAATAAAAGACTTCCCAGCAGCAGCCCTAGATTCTAGAAACCAATCAAGAGTGCCACTAACATCCAAAAGAAAACTTACTTCGGCACACTCTCGGTCAGGTGTCGGGATGGAATAAGGGACATTCTTAGGCACAAGAAGACTGAAAACACTCATTTTCCTTGTACCCTCTCCAGCGCCCGCCCCCATCTCCCTCGGCTGTCTTCAAGTGTATTGGCTCTAATTGGCCAGACCTCCCAAAGTGCATCTCTGCTGAGCTACCGGCTTCCCACGGCCTCCCTCCACACACCCCCTGTGCCATCCACGTCCTACCCACTTCCTTCTTCAGGACCCACCAGAAGCCCCACCTGGCCGAGCCACTTGGGCACGCCCATCAGCAGTGACCCTCTCTGTGGCTCTTCTCACGCTCTGGAATCTTCTGCGCACGTTTTGCCATCTGTCTCAGTTGTGTCTGGTGTTAATTTCTGTACATGTCTGAATTTCCCAACAGATGGAAACTGCATCTCATTCATGCTTCGGTTAACAGTGACAGGCTGATAGCGGGTGCCCAGCAAACATGGGCTGTTTATCCTAGTTAATTATGGCAATCTGACTCCCGATTCAATTGCATTTTCATGATACCTTTCTAGCCAAGATATCCTGGCATTTCGTTCAAAAGAAAATTACTTTATAAACTCTCAAGAATGTCAAAGATAAGAAGAGCTCCAACTTTGCAAGGACAACAGTAACTTGGAGGCTGGCTCCCTACTATATTCAATTCAGTAATCAACAGTGATTGTGTTTACTCAGAAACTGCCGGTCACGATTGCAAAATCAAGTTAACCTAAGGGGAAAGGGCTTATCATGACACACTTCATGGCAAATGTCCTTTTCTGGTATTAATTAAATGACAACACAAGCCAAGTCATGCCACGTCTTACTCTTGTTTTCTAAATTCCGTGGAAACAGAAACAGGCTTCGGCAGAAAAGAGAGAGGAATGAAGAGACTTCTGCTTCAATTTTGGCTCCTTATAACGTTTTCTTCTGCATTTCCTATAGACCGAAAGATGGACACCGACGAGAACGCGCGGCTGGTGCAGGTATGTGTCTCAATATATGTTAATAAGGGCTATCAATAAAAAATTAACTTTCTTGGTTGCCTTGGAACCTAACAAGACAGCAAATTCCTGCAAAAGACTGTGGTACTTTCCCCTAACTCAAGGACACCAAGTAACTGTGTGTGGGGCGGAACCTGGGGGTGGGAAAGGAAAGGAGGATTTGCTGCCGCTTCAAGCCGTGGGTCCCGGTGGAGAACGAGGGAGGAGACAGGGAACAGCCCCGGGAGAAACGGGGTCTCTGCACAGGAATATCATACCAGCCGGGGGGACCCAACTCCAGCTCTAGATCCTTACCCGTTCATGCGTCGCAAATACTTGGCCTCGGAGATTCCCTCTAAAAATCAGTCCAGTCAATTTGCCATATTTGGTTAAATTAATCCAATCTGCAAAAAGAACAACCACGTACCTCTTCTAGAATTTGTTTCAAGGGAACACCCAAATGCAGGGACGAGCCGCGGTGTCTAAGCCGTGCGATCATTTAACACGTAGAATCCGCTGATTGTCCTCTCGGCAGGCGTGGAGTTGTGTGGGCTGCGTGGGCTGGGTCACCCCGGTCCCACAGGCTCAGCCGCTCGCGGAGAGCTGGAAAGGCAGGCTGACTCTGCTTCCTTCCTTTCTCCTTCCCTCCCCCTCCTTCCTTCCCCTCACTCCTTACGTCTTTCTTCCCACCCACGGCCAAAAAGGATTTCAGGTGATTTTGTTTTATCCGGAGATACAGATGTGCTGTCCTGTAGTTTGTGTCTTTTTTTTTTTTTATCTCTTTGATCAGGCATATCTCAACCAGTTCTACTCTCTTGAAATCGAAGGGAGTCCTCTTGTTCAAAGCAAGAACGGGAGTCTCTTAGATGGCAAGATTCGGGAAATGCAAGCATTTTTTGGACTGACAGTGACTGGACAACTCGACTCACGCACTCTTGAGATCATGAGGACACCGAGGTGCGGAGTGCCAGACGTGGGTCAGTACGGTTACACCCTTCCGGGATGGGGAAGACACAACCTCACATACAGGTAACACCTGCGCGTACTGTCTCCCCTTCAGCACCCCCCCACCCCCAGTCCGACACCACAGGACCATAACAGTTTATTTTACTGAGCACTTCCTAGGTCCACTGATCGCACTTGCTCCTCCTCCCTGCGATGGTGGGATGCAGGCAGCCCTGCTGGGACCACATGAAACAGACACTGAGACAGACGTTATCGAAGCGTCCCCAAGTCTTCCCAGCAGGCTGGCTCCGGCAGATACGCTTCAGTCTCCTGCCTGGGCCGCTCGCATACACACTCGGGACCCGGAGCGTGGCCGTCGGACTGCCGACGGCTGAAGCGACGGCTCGAGCGTGCTCGGGAGAAGATGGGAAGAGCCTGGAGTCCAGCCAGTTCATGTTAGAGACGCTCGGGCTAGCGTTGTCAAACCTCAGGGGGAGCCCGGGCGGAGAGGGGAGTCTGCCCCAGGCGTGCCGGGGAACGGGGGCCGACTCACTGGCAGAAAGAGGGCAGGGTGTGCTTCCCACCGGAGTCGGTGGCCGTGACTGTGGCTCTCGAGCCCTCCCGTGGGCCCCGAAGAACATGTCTCCCTGCTCTTCCTTCACTTTATTGAGTCTTAGGGATTAAAATAATCATAGCTCTAGCAAGACAGGGAACGTAAGCCAGAGGGAAGTCTTTTCCCGAGTAACTAACTCTTTCAAGCACTCAAGGGAGACTCTTCACATATGACGCGAGCGTGAGACTGATGTCCACGAGCTGCCCGAGAACGCAGATCTCTGCTCGTGCACCGCAAGCCTGCCCCGGAGAGGGACGCTCCCCGGTCAGGATGTGCTCTCAGGGAAGTCACGGAACCTCTCTGAGCCTCGTTTGTTGACGTCTTGTTCCACTCCCCGATGCATGGAGCAGATGACAGGATCGGGTCACAGAGCATATGGAAAAGCGCTTTGTTTAAATACTAACGCAAGAACGGCACGACACTATCAGTGACCGCTGTGTATGATTTATAAGAAATGATCGTTTTGTCTTTGTGTGCCTACATGCATGTGCCATCACCGACTCATCTGTTTCTGTGATTTTTGAAGAATCGTCAACTACACTCCAGATATGGCCCGGGCAGATGTGGACGAGGCCATCCGGAGTGGCCTAGAAGTGTGGAGCAGAGTGACTCCGCTGACGTTCACCAAGACTTTCAAGGGGGTTGCGGACATCATGATTGCCTTTAGGACCCGAGGTAAGGTTTCCAGCAGAGAGAACAGTCTGGCTATTTCCATCTCAGGAGATTTGGACAGGATGACCTTTCTCCCCCTGTGACCTGTGTCTCAGTGCATGGCCGGTGCCCTCGTTATTTTGACGGCCCCTTGGGAGTCCTCGGACATGCCTTTCCTCCGGGTCTGGGTCTGGGTGGAGACACTCACTTCGATGAGGACGAAAACTGGACCAAGGACCGAGCAGGTGAGCCCAATTCTCTTCGTGAGCAAAATTTTATTCTAAAGAATCCCTGAACTACCTTCACAATTAGTTGCTTTTTACTTCCTAGTTGCCCCCCAGTTTCCATATTCACTGATGAAGTTTTGATATCTATTAGATAACAGTGCTTTTCACATCAGGGCCTTAACCACACAATGTCCTCATGAAGACGCTGATCCTTTCCGGATCGGGGCCTTCTCCGTGTGCTCACACACGCACGCATACACCCACAGCGCCTGAAGGTCTGCCATGTGCCTGGAACCATGCAAGACCCTGGAGTTGTACTAGACCGACCACAGAGTCGTACTAGACAAGTTCCAGGCCTTCACAGGTTCATGACCTTGTGTGCTGCGAGGCCCGGACCGCACCCTACAAGTCAGCGTGGGCTGTGTGTTGTAGCAAGTGTTGAAGTCACCTCTGGCTTCAGGACAGAAGAAGACTCCAGGGGCTGGGATTCTGAGTTCGTAACTGAAGGATGGTGTGTGGGCTCTCGGCGCCTAGAAGGTCGGTTCAAAGGCATGAACTTCCTCTTCCAACCCTTGCCCACCTGCCGAGGAATTGGACCCCAAACCTTACTCAACCTATTCCTTTAGACCAAATGAGTTGATTTCATTTCATGCCTGCCTGGTACTAAAATAGGAAATTTTCTATTACTTCTCAAACAAGAAACAAAACTTTACTACAGAAAAAATATGCGTATCCCACAAGGGAGCAGTCTCCACAGACTCTGGGTTCTCCCCATTTCATTTTCTGTCATTGACGATAGTTGCTTTGGGTCTGGGGTCTGGTTTCCAGGGTCCCAGGAAAGCAGAGGCTACGGCTCTCCTGATGTGTGGTCTCTCCGATCACACAGTTCAGTCCTGACCAAGTGAGTCCAGACAGTCTGTGAGTTCGTTCCGTAGTTTCTGCAAACCAGCGCATGATAGACATTCTACAATTTCGGTAAACGAAGTCAATCAGAAATCCTTTACCAGACAGCCGCCACGAGCCAGCTCTACCCTGGAGCTGGAGTACTCAACCGGCCCTAGCCTTCAGGGGTTTACAGCCCGGGGCACACGCAATCTCAAAGGGCAGTTAAATCAGCATGACCCACCCCGGGGTAAAGGAAACGATAGCAAAGTGGTAGGAGCAGGGAGAAGAAACGGGAACGGGAACACCGGTCAGGGGAGGAGGTGACGGCAGACCCGAGCGGGAGGCTACGCGGGCACTCGGCTGGCGAGCACTCCTGAAAGCGCGGCCCGACCCACTCAAGCAGCAGGACTGTGGCGGAAACGGTGAATAGGGTCCAGACCACGCGGCATCTGAAAAGCCAGCATAAAGGTTTGAAAGTCATGAGATGACTTGAATTTGAATTATCTTTTCAAAGAGTCACTTGTCCCATCTTGTCCAAACGCACACCCAGCGACACTGCCAGCCAGACGAGGGGCACCAGCCGAGGCCAGAGCAGAGAAGCCCAAAGGACCGTTAAATAATCCCTCGTCATTTCATGCTCATTTGTGCCGGCATCATTGGACAAGGCTCCATCAAAAAAGGCTCGGCCTTTTCTTTAGGGTCCATAGGCTGAGTTGCACGTCCAAGGACAGTCTTTTATGTTTATGTTTATGTTTAGAACCTTACAGGCTGGTGGGAGAGACCGAGAAAAAGGCAGTTTCGCCTGCAGGCAGAGACGTCCGGTATGGGTGTGTGGGGGGCGTATCCTAGTGTTCTTTCATCCAAATAAACACCTGGACACCCAGCCACCATTACGAAGTGCCCACTGCTGACAGGCAGGTTAGCGGTCACCAGAGAAAAAATGGTGGCTAGGACACCATCCCTGAAAAGACGCCCAACTTCATGAAGGAAGTCAGCGCAGTCCCTCCCGTGCTATGGCGGAATTCAACACGGAGTCTATGGAAACGCAGAAAGGTGCATTTAACTCAGCCAGGAGAGGAGGGTGCCTAAGAGAAGCCTCAGGCACGAGCTGATTCTCAAGGGATTTCCTGAGCAACAAGTGAGAGAGCTCGGCACACGGGGGCGGGGTGGGGGGGAGACGGTGTTCTGGGTAGATGGGATGGAGGTAGGAAGACGGAGAGATTAGAAGGAACATGGCACAGAGGAGAGATGAAAACGATTGCATATGGTTAGCTCGTGAAATACGAAAACAAAATATGAGCCTGATACAAAGGCAGGGACTAGATCATGGAGGGCGATGGCAAGGACTTGATCCTACAGCAGGGAGGACTTCCACGGGATACAAGGAGGACAAACGTGATCAGACACAGTATAACCCAGCAACAACCAAAACCTGGTGGCTTCTCCTTTTTTATATTTTGTAGTAATATCTACTTCTCACACACCGGTTTCCTGCCGTCTTGTTGGTCTTGATCATAGATCTCCATGATATGGCTGATGCCAATTACTAGTGTTGAAATACTTCCCAGATAAATGATGGCACATAGACTAATTATCCACTCCATGGCAGGCCTTTCCTTCCCTCCCCTTGGTTACTTCTTAACCTCAGATGCAACCATTCTCCTTTTGACTGACCCACATAGCCATGTCCTTCCTGTTTTTGTTAAGGATTCAGCTTATTTCTTGTGGCTGCTCATGAATTTGGTCATGCACTGGGACTCTCTCACTCCAATGATCAAACGGCTTTGATGTTTCCAAATTACGTCTCCCTGGATCCTACCAAGTTCCCACTTTCTCAGGACGATATCAATGGAATCCAGTCCATCTACGGTGAGCAACCTCAACCATCAGAATATAGGGGAACTAAGTAGGAAGATTTCCAGAAAGGAAGTGAAAACATCACTTCTTGAAATATCACCGTGAAGAAAATACCCACTTGGGTAAGATCCTTCTCTAGGTATTTCCACATGCCTTCTTAATTCACGGTGCTCTTTCTTTTCTCGTCAAAGGGAGTCTACCAAAGACATCCGCTAAGCCAAAGGAGGCCACTGTACCCCATGCCTGTGACCCTTATTTGACTTTTGACGCTATCACCACCTTCCGCAGAGAAGTAATGTTCTTTAAAGGCAGGTAAACCCATTCCCTTAAATACCTCAACGTCCTGTGAATATTTTACTTTTTGAGAGATTTGGGCATAGGGAGGAAATCACAGAGATGGGGGAGAATGTGTTCCTTTTCCTTTTCATTTTCATTTCAAATGTGTTCATTTCCTTTTCATTTTGTAACTGTCCATACTCTTTGGAATACTTTATTATGTGTATTATTATGTCTCTTGCTTGTTTGATAAATTAATTTTTAAATGTTGTTAAGCAAATTTTTAATTGCCGTTGTGTAAGAAGGTGAAGTAGGATCATTTTCAGTGACCTCTTAGCTAAAACCGCCCACCCATCCCAGTGGTGCTGCAGCTGACCTGTGCCATTTCAGGAGCCAATGGTTAAATCTGGGGGAGGACTGCAAACCACTTCACATCACTTCTGTAGCCTGGAACTGGCCATGGTTGGAGATTTGCACCCTGGAAAGCAGCAAATGATAAAAGTTAGGTCTTTTTTCTGGCGAGAGCGCCAGCTGGTAAACAAGAATGAGCCGACTGTCCCTTCACGTTGCACCAGGGACGTGTTGGCCGGGCTGGGAGCGCTCCTCTCTCCCCGCGGACAGCTTGCTGGGCTGCAGGGGCAGCATGGCCTGTCAGCCGTGTGTCCCATGACTGCATTTTCAGAACTCAGTATTGGGACCCAGACCATCTCACAAGCACAGGGGCACAAGGAAAGAATATTTGCAATCAGTCCCCTTCCGCCCACAGCGAGGCAGGCCTCGGCCGCCATGCTCCGCGCCGTGGGGGCTGAGGCCGCCTGGCCGGGACGTCAGAGAGGGGCTGCCCAGCGCGGGAAGGGCTTTTCGGTCTTGTTCATAGACTCAGAACTTTACAGCCCGAGGGGAACACCTGAGGAAATATTTTACCGCGCAATGCTCACACGTCTTTATTCCAGCGAACATCAGACTGAAAGCTCCTTCTGCGATGCTCGCTGTCGCCTTGGAACTTTGAGCATCGCTGATTTGGCGAAAACGAGGTCCCTGAGCACTGAGCACTATTTCTGAGCGCGTTGCTACTCTCGGTTCCCAGGAGAGCGAGCTCACAGGCGTGTCTTGACCTTGGTAGTGACAGAGGAGACGTGAACTCACAACCCCCTACATCGGCTGAGGAGAAGTGTGTCATGCTCTGAATTATTTGAGGAGAATCTAATCAAAAGAGAAGCCTAGATTTACAGTGTTTCCACCGCAGTATACGCTGTTTGTGTAAAGTGCTTTTTTGTTGTTGTTGTTGTTTTTTAACACACAGGCATGTGTGGCGGATTTACTACGATATCGCGGACGTTGAATTTGAACTGATCTCTTCGTTCTGGCCCTCCCTGCCGGCGGATATCCAAGCTGCATACGAGAGCCCCAACGATAAGATGGTAGTGTTTAAAGGTAACTTTGCCCATCACGATTTCTCTTCTGTCTCTGGATACCTGAACCGGTCGGTGGGTGTTTGGGGGCAAGGAACACAAAATCCATGTGTGAGGCAAACGGAGAGTTCTTTGGCCATGGATTCCTACCAGAAAGAAAAACTATCCAAGGTTCTCTGTGGCTGTGAAGACGAACATGGTCCCAATTACACCGGAGCTAAAAGAAACCTGTATGGTAAAAACTAAAAAAACTATCTTTTTTCTGCCAAATAAAGGGAACCCATCCCTCTTTTATATTCCTTTTTTACTAGGATTATCAGATTCGGCAAATAAAAATAGAAGACACCTTGAATTTCAGATAAAACACACAATTTTTCATTATAAGCAGGTCCCTTGCAATATTTGAGTATACTTATACTTAAAGTCAGCCATTGTTAATTTGAAATTCAAATTTAACTGGAATCTTACATTTTTCAATGCTGTTTTTATATGGATTTCATCAGATTACTTGCCTTTGTGAATAGCCGAGGGCTGGAATCTAGGAGAATGTGTACGAACGAAGCTGACTGTGTTGTCAGAGTCAGAGACATCACCAGTCCCACACTAGTGAGCACGTTGCTTGACTGTCGGTGTGTGTTGTGCGTGGAGTCGGAATGATAAGGGCAGCTGAAGAAGACAGTAAGAATAAACGGGACAGGAGATGACAGAACCCCGAGAAACGAAGCATCTAGTTATTTTTGAGCTTCTTAGGATACCTGTTTTCCCCTCTAGGTAGTAGATCTGAAGATAATCACTGTCTCTCTTCCTAGATGACAACTTCTGGGTGATCAGAGGATATGCTGTCTTGCCAGATTATCCCAAACCCATCCATACACTCGGCTTTCCAAGACATGTGAAGAAAATTGACGCGGCTGTCTGCGACCACAGCACCAGAAAAACCTACTTCTTTGCGGGCATTTGGTGCTGGAGGTAAGTTTGCAGACAATCGACCTCTTCGTTTTATTCTGCAGAAAACATCCACACACCATCACTTTAACATGGGCAGAAATAAAACTCACCTGTAGTCCTCTTAAACCATTTATGCTCAAGCCCACCTCGAGCAGATGGCATTCACCAAACAAAAGAATGTTTCAGGGAGTCCAAAGCTCTTTCTCTAACATAAAAAAATAAAATAAAATAAAGATAAGATAAGATAAAAAAAATAAAACCGGTGATGCCAACCAAATTGCCGATAATACAAACATACCCTGTCAAAATCTGGGATAGCTGCAAGCTGAGCCTTACTTCGTTTTTTTTTTTTTTTTAATTGCAACATACTTATGATACAGTGTCATATTAGTTTCTGGTGCAATACAGTGATTCAACACTTCCCTTCATCGCCCGGTGCTCATCACGACAGGTGCGCTCCTTCCTCTCCTTCCTGTTTCTGCATCCCCCTCCCGCCTCCCCTCTGGTGGCCAGCGTGTGATCTCTGTAGTACAGAGTCTGTTCTGTGAGCCTGCATTCTGATTTAATAGCCGCAGGCCGACGAAGGACATGGCTTGTTTCCACTCCTCATTTTTTCTTTTCAAGACACTACAAGTGATTCAGCCACACACACTCTTTGACATGTCTTTCATCATTGACAGAATTAGTTTTCCTCTACCGGGGCTGCTGCTTCTCCACATCCCCATTTGACTCCAAGTGGGGCAGTGGAAGGATTAAGCTCCCCAGAACAAAGATCCCCTGGGAACTTTTCCAATCCCTGCATGCAGGTATGACGAAGTGACCCAGAGCATGGACAGAGGGTACCCACGGAGGGTGGTGAAGTTCTTCCCAGGAATTGGTCTCCGAGTCGATGCTGCTTTCCAGCATAAAGGTGAGCATCACTGCCTAAACCTGTAGGTGCTCAGGAGATCTCAGTGGCTGGGAGAGAACATAGCACAGAAGTGGAAATGCTTCCATTTTCCTTAGTTGGGTTTTTGGTTTTTTGTTTTGTTGTTTTGTTTTTTTGAGGTTGGCACTATTTTTTTTTATTATGTTCAATTAGCCGACATATAGTGCATCATTAGTTTTTAAGCAGCGTTCAATGATTCGTTAGTTGCATATAACTTTTAATGTGATCTTACTCTTCTCGGGCACCTATAGTAATAAACTCCACCCGGACCGGCTTTCCCACAAACCCAGTTAGTGAGCTCGAATTATAAGTTCTGTTACACTCTTCCAAATCTCTGTAAAAGGTACCAAAATTAATTTTACTTATCATTGAACCAAGATAGCCCCTGAAACATACCCCCTGAAGAGTTGTTTTTGTTTTTGTTTTTCTCTAAGATTTTCTTTGTCAGAGACAGAGAGAAAGAGAGCACAAGCAGGGGAACAGTAGAGGCAGAAGGAGAAGCAGGCTCCCCGCTGAGCAAGGAACCCAGCGCAGGACTCGATCCCAGGACCCTGGGATCGTGACCTGAGCTGAAGGCAGACGCTTAACGATTGAGACCCCCAGGCGTCCCCCACACCCCCAGAGAGTTTTAAGTGTGAGAAATGACTGAGCACATGAACTGGACCGTGACACTCGAACTAGCATGTGTGTAGTTTAATGTGTGCACTTGGGGGTTGTGTGGGAAATGACAAATCTTTCAGAGTTTTTGAGGCAGATGTAGGACTGTGGGTAAGAAGCAGAAGTCTACAGCTTTAGAAGCACCCCGGTGCTGCGATGGCCTCGGACTTAGACCATGGACAATCCCCTAGAACATGGGGTAAACAGGGCCTAAAAAGTTTCCTGAATGACACCACTATTTATTGCAGTGAAATCTCTCACAAACCTTAACACCTGAAACAGAGCAGAACAACTCAAGGAGAAGGAGGATATAGGGCCCAAGGCCAAACCCACTGGGGCCTTCTCCTCCCCCTTTGCTAAGACACTGTTCTGAAACCTAGTATGAGAGCGTCTGGCATGAACCACAGTCTGGCGAGACAAGGGGTAAGCCCTTGACATTCATGTTCAGACCTTGGCTTCTTCCTTGGGGAAATAAAACTAACGATATTTCTCATGTGACAATAGTAAAGTAAAATGTATCTTGGTAATACACGAGTTCCTTTTCTCTCCATAGTGTGCAATTATTTTTTCTACGTATGCCTTCAGTCAAGAAGTGTGGAGCCATCATAGAGTTGCACGAGATAACTAATGATGTTCTCTCTCTCTAGGGCTCTTCTATTTCTTCCGTGGATCAAAGCAATTTGAATATGACCCCAAGGTAAAGAACATCACCAGAATAATGAAAATCAATTCCTGGTTTCGGTGTAAAGAACCATTAAACGCATCATCCAATTTTAGTATCAGTGAGGAAGAAGTCCGTTCAGGAGGAGTAGAGATGTTTTATCATAAGAATTTTTGCTTGCTTATTCTCAGCATTGTTCATGTGCTGAAAAATATCTATAGTTATCAATAAATTCAGAGACCTAAAATAAACCGCCAGAGGTCTTTTAATCTGAACTCTGCTTCAAAGTGGAATGGAGCTGTTCTGTCACCCAAGTTGCTGGTCCTGACTCTGGATATCTGTTGGACAAAGATCCCACGGGTATCCTGAGCTGCCTGATGCTTTTTACAGGAAGTTGTGATATGCAAGCCAAACTCTCACTGTACTTTAATCCTATTTTATGCTTTGTGAACTTGAAGAAGTAAGCGTGTGTCTTATAACTGAATACTGCAGACGTTATTAAACCAATCTTCAGCACCCTATTTTGTCTGGACCTTTGCAGTTGGAGGCCCTACAAACTGCAACCCTCCTCCCTACCCCTATTCTGAACCCACCGAGAAACAGTGCTCCGTCGGGACAGCAAAATGCTACCTTTTTTACTGATAAAACTTACATTAGTGAATGTACCTATGGACAAGCTAGTTTCCTGGTATCAAATTCTAGAATAAGACGTCCTTACACACAAGTCATGGGGAGAACTGGAAAGAAGCAGGTGTCCACAAGAAGGTGAGCATTCTACAGGTAGCTTGGAGCCCAGAGAGAAAGGAAGCGGATAGGGCTGCATGTGCCATGTTTCTGTCCCCGAATTCACCATCAAAGAAGTTATTCCACCTGCCAAAGGGAAGAGAGAGCCTAGAGAGAGACTGAAGGTCTTACATGACAGGTGGTCCCCCAACACTTAGGAAACCAGTAGAAGAAGGAAAGTGGTGTTCCCTCCAGCCTCCCAAGCATAAGCCAGTGCTTTTAACCATTCCTTAGAGAGTTTAAAATCAGATTTTATACACACTGATCTCGTATACAAGGAATGTGTACTTTTCGTCCCTGTGTTTGAAATATTGGGTTTCACCTGAGCTGAAACCCATAGATGGGAAGTTCCTGTCCTCTTTGTTACACCACGTCCTCGCTGAATTTCTAGATTCTTAATGGTTAGATTTTACCTTTCCACCCTTAAAACTAAAAGCTTGGTTAAGCTCTTCATGACTTTTCTGACCCAGAAGAGGGGAGTTGTCAGTTGAACTTGATTCTGATGCAGTGATACATTGAGCAGGTGTCAGCTAATAGAAAATATGCATAGAAAAATCTTGGGAATTCCTACAGTCGCATTCCCTACCTTGAGTTCATTGTTCCCGGATTACTTTAGAAAGGGATTTAGGGAAGAGTTATTACATATTTGAAATAGAAAGTAAACTTTAAAGAGTACAGCTTAATACTTACAATACAGTAAATACTAGGTCAGTCTTGTAAAAAATAGTGTTGGAATAATCAAATGTTCATATATACACACAAAAAGAACCTTGATCCCTACCTCACATGGTTTACAAAAATTAATTCAAAAGGAGCCACAGACCTCTAGCAGAAGAATCAAAAATATAAAACTTTGAGAAGAAAATATTTAAAAATTTTTGTGGCCTTAAACTAAGATTTTGAGATAGGATGTAAAAAGCATGAACCATAGAAGAAAACCTTGGTGAATTAAATATCCTCAATATAGAAAGGATTCTTATAACCCAAAAAGAAGACAAACAGCTCTCAGAGCTTTTTTTTTTCGATGGCCAGAATATATGCTATCTGAGTGGCAAGTAAACACATAAGGAGACGTTCAACATCTTAATCCTTCAGGAAATGCTAATTCAAACCACAATGACACATAGCTGCATACTCAATAGAATGGTTCAAAAAGACTGAAAGTAACTGGAACTCCCTTGGAATGAGAACAAAAAATTAGGCACTTCAGAAAAGAGTTGGGTTACTCCTTGTAACGTTAAACATTTGCTTGCCATGTGACCCATGACCCCATTCCTAAATGTTTACTGGAGAAAAATGAAAACACACGCATGCGAACGGTTGGTTGTACATGAACGTCAATGATCGCTTTCGTTAGGACAGCTGAAACTGGAAACAACCCACGTGTCCATCACTCGGTAAATGGATAACCTGTGGTCCAGCCATCCAGATGACGGGAGACCACACGTGCAACCATTAGGAGGAAATTCAAAAGCCTTCGGTAAGTGAAAGAAGCCAGACACAGAGGACTCATTATCACCCGATTCCCTTTATATCACAAATTAGAAAAGATAGAAGAGAAATGATAGAAAACATATCACTGCTTGCCACTGGCGGGGCTTAGGGGCAGAGACTGACGTGAAGGGACACGAGGATGGAGATATTCTGTGTCACGATTGCGGCGGTGGCGACACTGCTGAGTGTATTTGTTCAGACTGCATAAAATCAGTGAATTGTGTTATATGTTAATTCTGCGTCAGTGTTGTGGATTAACAAGAGCAGCGGCCGTAGTCGACCCTCCGATGCTGGTTGACCCTCTTTTGTTTCCTTGCATCTTTTCTCAGGTCTGTGGCATAAATGCCTGTGATATTATAATTTGGGGGGCAACCGAAATTGTACTCAGATTTGCTATGGGCAGGTACTTTCTCCTCGATTTTCAGGAAAAATATTGATCCATAGGAGAGGACAAGATTCAATTATAAAAACAATCCTATTTTACACCCAATGGAACATCTAGAAGCACGGTTTTCTGAGGAATACATGTTGACTATTAGAGCTATGTTAAACATTTATAAGAATAACCCAGAGGTCAGGTGATATCACTCAGCCTTTGAAACTTAAGTAAACTTGACTTCCAAAACCCTAGACGATTGTACGACCCTCCACCAGCCAACTGTCCCTTAGCCAAGCCCCTGCCCAGCCACGTCCAGGCCTTCAGCCCCTGCTCCTCTGTCTGACCCCCTCCCTGATTTGCCTCCTATGATGAACCCACGTTCCTATTATTTTTTTCTTTGGAATGTGTAGCAGTGAAACTAACTTTGTTTTGTTCTCTTCATGGTGCCATCAAGGCCTCTGCTTCCTTGGAAAACAGCTTCGGTGACACGTTTTGCTCCTAGACAAGAGCACCAGAATACATGCGCACCGTCCTTCATGCAGAAAGCGTCTGAATTCCCCTCGGCGCGCTTGGAGGCTGGCAGGTCACCGGCTCTGGAGCCAGACGGCTCAGGTGCATGGCCCGCCTTGTCCACTAGCAGCTGTGGGACTTTGGTCAAGTTCCTGAGCTCTCTGTGCCTGTTTCTCCACCTGTGGAAGAGATCCAGGCTCACGGAGTCGTTCAGACTCGGGACAACGGGGGACGTTAGGATTTCCAGCAGAGCACGTGCTGGACAAGCGTGTGCCATCGTGATTAGGGGAGCTGAATGATTTATCCCGAGGTACAAGCGATGGGAAATCGGAGAAGCCGATCCCAGAGTTTCCCCGAACTGAGAAAAAGCAGGAAGCAGCTCTTTGCCAGCCAGTCACTGGGAACAAACTGACCGGACCGGCAGACTTCGTTTCAGTTTGCTGTGTGAGCCCGTCTTCAGCAGGGTCTGTGATCGGGTCTGGACACAAAGAAAGAGCGTCAAAAGCAACATGACAGGACCGTGTGGACAAAGGCTATGCATTTTGGAGATCTGAACACGGGCAGGGAACACGAGCGGATTCACACAGACGGAAGGCGTTGGAATGTCCTCTCGCCTGGAGACGGAGAGGGAACTCGCGGTCACCTTTCTGTTTGTGGGGTCGGCTCTCCGTCCACGCTCACTTGAATGAGTCCCTTGTTCCCCAGGGAAACGGAAGAATGTTTTTCTTTCAGTCTTGAAGACCTTTTAAACGCAAGACGTACCTTCAGGCTGAAATTCAGTCCCTTGTTTGTCTTCAGGTATAAGGAATCCTAAAAAGGAAGTTCAGTAGCTAAAAAATACCCTTAACTTTCTCAAGCTGGTCACAGGATCATAAATGCTACGTGTACATTCTCAGTTCCAGATACCACTATCTACCTGAAGTTTCCACAGGGAACAAAAACCCAGCATTCCCTGGCAGGAGTCACTGAAAGTGTGATCTCTAAAGGAGATCCGGAAAGGCCGGACTGAACAGGCAACCGTGAATGAAGCCTCCCTTAGAGGGAGAAGTTTCCAGAACAGAGCAATGTCTCTGTCTGACCACACTTCATGGTTTCCCGCAGCTTTTACTGCTTCAACGACCATAAAGCCAGACTTGGTTTTCATTTTGAGAGCTGATAAACTATTTTTGTCTATTTATTTCTGAACTATGGTGTTCAATTTTATTAGCAATAAATAGTACAAGACTTATTTTCAAGCTTGTTTTATTTACTTCTTCTTTGACAAACTGAGTTCAGCGTTTCAGGTTCCCTGAACTATTTTTACAACTTAGAAAGCAAAAGAACCCAAGAGGGAGGTTTCCAAGTAGACAAACCCGCGAGGCAGAAACGGGAGTTTCAGGCGTGGAGAACGCGCTGGAAGTAGGAGCCCGGGGTCTGAAGGGTCACATACGAAAATGCATCACACGCTACGAGCTCTCAAGACGAACATGACCTTCCAGGAGCCTTGTGTTAGAGAACGTGCCGAGTCGGGTTTCGGCTGAGACGGCGCTGGTTTTCACGTAACACCCGGCTGGCGGCGTGGCCGTGGCTCAGTCTCGTCGGCTCGACGCGCCGGCCTTTGGGGTCTGCTCCACACCGCCGCCCGGTCTTCGAGGCCCGCGCTTCCCCTCGGACGCTGGCCGCAGGCCTCCCAGTGCCCCGCTCCGCCAGAGCCAAGGACGCCGGCGTGTTCCCCACCGCAGAGCCCCAGGCTTCCTGCGCCCCCGGTGCCGGTCACGGTGGAGAAACCACAAACCAACCAGAAACTGTGAGTATGCCCAGCTGACAGACGCTCTGAGACATCCCGGGGCAGGCTGGGCCCCTGCTGGGCAGGAGCCGGGTCAGGGAGGCTGGGGGGTCCCCTGCAGGCTGGGCCGCCTCTGGGTGCGTTCCTCCAGGGGCCGGCGGGAGAGCAGGACCGTCTCCCCTTCGCCCGGCAGTGTCCCTCCTGGAGGCTGTGTCTGCAGGGCCCCGGCCTCGGCTCCGCCCAGGTGCTGCGCACCCCCCCCCCAACTTCTGGGTTCTTCACTGTCCCCTCTGGCTTCTCGGCCTCCTCCATCACTCTTAGAATGAATTTGCTGCATTCAGTCCCCCATTTCCAATACTCAGTGATTTCTGTTTTCCCATTGATGTGTCAGTCATACCCTGAGTACGGTGCGCACATGTGGGATGTCTAGGGTGAGTTACGTGGAGCTCTTGGTGAAGACCCGAGTCCTAAAATCTGAAGGAGATGAGCGAGCAAACCATGCCTCGGGGAAAAGAGTGTCACAGGAAGAACAGTTCCGTGCAAAGGCCCTGAGGCTAAGTAACCGTGAAGAGGCTCCTGGAACTGGGGAGAGACTTGGGTAGGAGGAGACTGAGGGGAAGGGGATGAAGTTGGAGGAGCCACGGGGAGACCGTCATGGAGGCCTCTCAGGCCATCATATCGACTTGAGATGCTAGAGAGATTCAAGAAGAGAAGCGACGTGATGATCGTCTGACTTGAGTTTAGAAGATCCCTGCAGCGGCGGACACAGGAGGTGGGCGGGAAGCTCCGAGCACCGCCGGTGATGCTGGCGGCCAAGAGAAAGAGCGTGAGGGGGGCCCTGAGCGGGGCATGACAGGATGGGCTCTTCCGTCTCATGGCCACAGTGTGACGTCAAGACGGGAGTCAAGGGCAACCCAGCCTTCTTCCCAGACCGCTGGGAAATGGAGCGTACATTCACTGGGCCACCGGCCCGGGGGAGGAGCAGCTCTGAGCAGAAAATCCAGGTTCCAGCAGCCAGTTCAGAGGTGAGCCTGAGTGTGGGGTGTCCATCAAGTCCAGGATCGGGTCAGGCCCCCCCGGGCGGTGACCCAGAGAGAGACAAGAAACGGCTGGAAACCCAACCCTCGTCATTAGCAGCCTGAAGGTGAGCCGTGCTGTACGTTTGGGCCACACAGTGATTGCACGGGGAACGTGGGCACAGGGTCCTGCGGGGGTGGGTCCCCAGGCAGCCTGCCCTGAGCGGTTCACCACCGCTCCCAGCCCAACGGCCGACACTCCTGATCAGAGCGGGCACGTCTTGTAGGACAGGGACAGACGGACAGGCAGGCACGAGCTCCCCAGCTGCCCAGATTGAAGCAAAGGACGATCAGCGTGGGGGTCAGTCCAGGACGCGAAGTCAGCCGTGTCAACCGTACGTCACGGTTGCACTTAGTAAATTCGTGGAAAGATAAATACGTTTGTCCTTCATGTGGGAAAGTTTACTCCATGAGGAAGCTTCCGTCGTGCCCTCTTGAGGAGAACGGCTTTCCGTGATGGAGGGGAGCTCTGCCTGCCTCCTGCAAGCCGGATTCTGGCCTGCGGGGTTGCTGAGACGGTGTTTTAGTAAGTATTACTAAGTTCACTGACACTGTTTCTACGAGGATGGGACTTCAGGAACAAGAAAGAGAATCCGTTCAAGAATCTAGGGTTAGCGGTCATCAAGGCCCACCACAGCCACTGCATCCCATCAGAGGAAGAGCCCTCGCCCCGACCTGCCCGCCCGCAAGACGGGAGCCCCGGGCCTGCCCACGTGGGAGGGTCTCCGTCCTCCGCAGAAAATGCTGTTTTTAAGTCCCTCATTTCACTGATACTCACCTCAAGCCAGTTCTTTTTTTTTTTTTTTTTGTAAGATTTTATTTATGTATTAGAGAGAGAGACGGCACGGACAGGACGGGGCGGGGGGGCAGGGGGAGCGGGAGAGAACGTGAAGCGGCTCCCCCTGCACCGGGGCCCGCCGGGGCCTCAGTTCCACAACCCTGAGATCGCGGCCTGAGCAGAAGCCAAGAGTCAGACGCGCGGCCGACCCGGCCCCCCGGGCCCCCGGAGCCAGCTCTGCAAGGACACTTTAGGTGATGATGCTGGTGACCGTCCGCAAACACAGGACGCCGCTTGCCCCGAGCTCCCATCTGTCCTGCAGGAGAGGCCGCTGCTGAGTTTCACGCAGGGCGAGGCTCTGAGGCCTTGGCTCGCCCAGGATCCCGGCGGGTGTGGGCCCCGCGGTCCCCCCACGGCCGGCGTCTGCCGTGTCCTCGCAGAGCTCGGGCCGCGTGTTCTGTACCCGCCGGGGACCGGGACCCCCCGCGCAGCGGCCCGAGCGCCTGCAGGAACCGGGCGCGACCGCACGGGCCTCCGGCCCTTCCGCAACACGTTGCACCAAAGCCGGTTTCGCGACTCCCGTGGTTTCTCTCTGCGCACGTGGGGAAGGGAAGGGGCGTGGAGCGTCCCCGTGAAGCAATCCCACGACACGGCGGGCGCCAGGCGGTGGCACCTGGGGTGCCCGTCCACGGAGACGCGCCCGCAGCCCGCGGCTGTCGGAGGCAGGGCCCGGGTCTCCCCTGTCCGCCTGGGACCCGCGGCTCCACGGCCGTGAGTGCGGCCCCAGACACCGGCTGGCCGGCCGCTGGCGTCGGGCTCCGTGAGCGGGGCGGCACCGTGACCGTGAGGAGTGACCGTCTCACTGACCCCGTCACGTCTCGGTCCCACTGGTCTCAAGATAAGCCCGAGGCCTCCGGAGAAGAGGCCGGCGAGGAGCAGGTGCTTTCACCGAAGAGGAGGACGAAGATCCGGGACGAGCGGCCTTGCAGGGAGAACTCGTGCTCGGACGCCAGCCTGGCCGCGCGCTTCCGGCCGGTGGGGGCCCTCGGGTGGGGCCCAGGACGACGCCCGCCCCCCTGCCGCCCCTCCTGGCCCCGCTCCCTGAGCTGCGGCTGAATCTGGTCCTGTCCACCATGTGGTGTCTCGTGGCCCTCCGCCCCCACCCGCGGCATCTCGGTCTGCGCTCCCTGCTCACGTGGTGCCACTTAGAAGGGGCCTGTGCCCCCGCTGACCCCTGAAACCCGCCCCCTCTGCAGGAGGGTGGGGTAGCGCCCTGCCCAGGAAAACCATCCACACCTCGGGACCACCTTTTCTCCTGGAAAACATAACATGCATTTTGCAGTTTCTTTCTTCCTTTCTTTCTGTCTCTGTCTTTCTTTCTGTCTTTCTTTCCTTCCTTCTCTTTTTGGATGGGTGGCTTCAACCCCAAATGTTTATTTCTCACACTCCTGGGGGCTGGACCATGGGGGGCCAGCGACGGCCTTCCAGTGACAGTTCTCTTCCTGGCGATGTCGTCACAGGACCTTTTTGTGACATGTGTCCAGAGAGAGTGCACCCCCCTCTCTGGTGTCTTTATAAGGGCACTAATCCCATCATTGGGCTCGGTCCTCTGGGCAATCTAAACCGCCTCCCTCCCAAAGGCCCCACCTCCAAGTTCCATCCTAGTGGGGTAATTAGGATGTCAACACACAGATGGACCCCAGGCGTGGGACACCAGCGTTGGGTCCACAGCAGTGCACAATGACAATTACTCTGGGAGCTTTTGGAATTTCTGATAATCAGGCTCCTTTCTGCTGGACCAACTAAGTCAGAGTCTGGGGAGGGTGAGGCCTGAGACCCGGCCTTCCCAGCGAGCGCCCCCACGAGGCCGGTCGAGCGTCTGAGTAGCACCGACTTCCTGCCACAGAGGCCCCCAGGGTTCCTGTGGATTGCAGCTGCCTGGAGGGTCTGTTGGGTAATAATTCCGTGTGGGGCCCCCCCTCCTGCCTCTGCTTTGCTGCTAAGGCCTCTGAGGCTGTGCGGGACGATCTGGCTGCAGGGAAAGTACGGTGGAGAAGGACAGGCGGAGGGAGGGCCCGTCGGAGGGCCGATGAGGCTGTGTCCTCCTGCTCATGCCTCTGTAACCTCACCCTGGGTGCGTGTGGCAGGCCCTGCCCGGGGGGCGGGAGGCCTTGTTCTCCTCGTCCCTGATGCGCTGCACAGACGGCCCCACTTTCCGTAATGAGCACAGGCGGCCCAGCACACACGCCGCTGCTTCAGCTAACGCCCTGTGCCCGTGTGCCCGGAGCCCTATAAAGCTGGGAGGAAGCGCCCGCTGTGAGAGAAGGGGCGCGGCGGGGAGAGGAGCTGGTTCCGCCTGCCTGCGGCCCTGCCAAGCCTGTGCAGCAGCTGCCGGCCCTTCTCGGTTCCCAAGTGCCTTCTCAGCCAGGGAAGACCGTCCTAGCCTCCGCCCGGCCCCGCAGCGCCCTGCCCTTGACCGCTCTGGAGTCTGGTTCCATAAATGCGGCTGCGGTGGGAAAGACCCCATTTGGGCGCCTTCTGTTTACCTCCCCGGAGCGAGCCCCTCAGGGCACCCCCCCCCCCCAGGACAACAGGCCTCTCGCTGGGCTGGCATCCCTCGGAAATGCGCATTCAGGGATTAAGCCAGTTGTGAAACAGCTTTCCCAGAAAGGCCCCAGCCCCGCCCGAGCTCCGAGGGCTCGGAAGTCTGTCACGAAAGCTGTTGTACAGAGGACTCCGCAGGGAGCTGGCACAGACGTCGCGTTCCGGTCCCGGAGCCGTCTGACCCGCTGGGGAGGGAAGAAGGTTCCCCACTTACTCTCCCTGCCCAAGGAGGGCTGCCATGGGTCTCCTCCTCTGTCTTTGCCCCCCAGGCTCTGCGTGACAGGTAGGGTTCTGGTGCCGGTGGCAGCCCCGGGCAACGGGGGGAGAGGGGTGACCAGCCCGTGGCCAGCCTTGCCCAGGGAAGCCCTGTATCTCCCGCCCACTGCGTCCTCCAGCTCCTGCGGGCGAGCACACGGTGCCTTAACTCCAAGCTGCTCTGACGAATAAAACACACTGAAAAGGGGGGGGGGGCGCCTGGCAGTCGTTAAGCGTCTGCCTTCAGCTCAGGTCATGATCCCAGGACTCTGGGATCGAGCCCCACATGGGGCTCCCTGCTCAGCGGGGAGCCTGCTTCTCCCTCTCCTGCTCCCCCTGCTTGTGTTCCCTCTTTCGCCGTCTCTCTCTGTTAAATAAATAAAACCTTAAAAAAAAGTAAAAATGTTAAAAAATAATAATAATAATAATAATAAAGGGTGGGGCCCCCCCTGACAAGGCTGATCTCCTCAGAGAAAGTTCTAGAGTTTGATTGCACCCGGTCAGGTTCTGCCCCTTCCACGGTGTTTATCAGGGGAAAAGACCAGGTTCGAGCCGTGAGAGAACCCTGAAGTCAACACCCAGAGGAGAACCCGGCCAGGTCACAGGCCCGGGCGCTCTGGGATCCCCGCTGGGGAGCGCACACCTGCTCGCGCCCTCCGAGCTTCGCCTGACCCTTCCCGCTGAGCCGCCAGCCTGTCAAGCCCAGTTTTCACCATTTTCTGAATTGAAGTCTTTGAATTTCAGCATTATTTTTAAAATTTTAAATTATTTTAAAAACTTAAAAATGCCCGTGCGCACCCTAGTGAGAACCCGAGGGAGCCAAGAAAGTGCTCGTGCGGACCCGCTGCCTGTTAGAGGGAAAAATGCAAACCCGGGTCTGTCCGATTTCAGCCTTCAGGTGGGTCCCCTGGGGAGAAAATGTGGCTCCCGATGCAGGACGGAACGGGCGGCCTGAGATCCTCCCAGCGACAGTGAGTAAAAACGTTCTGTTCCTCCGGGGTTGGTGTAGGCCGCAGAGCCGGTAAAGGTACCAAGAAGACACGGGAGATTTGTTAAGACCTTTTTTTCTTCCCACATAAGCGCAGACCCAGAAATTACAATTAAAAACTGAATTTGGGCGCCTGGGTGGCTCAGTCAGTTAAGCGGCTGCCCTCCACTCGGGTCATGAGCCTGGGGTCCTGGGGTGGAGCCCCTCATGGGGCGCCCTGCTCAGCGGGGAGCCTGCTTCCCCCTCCCTCTGTGGCTCCCCCTGCTCGTGCTGTCTTGAAGTGAAGAGTTCTAAGACGTACGCTCATAGCAACATTCAAATACACAATATAGTTTTACTAACTACAGTCCTCACGCGGTACATGAGAGCCCTGTCACTTATTTATTTTGTCGCTGGAGGTTTGGAACTTCTGACTGCCTTCACCCGTTTCGCCCATCCCCTCCTCCCGCTGCGTCTGGCAACCACCCGTCGGTTGTCCTATATTTGAAAGCTTGGGTGTTTTGTTTAGTTCACCTTCCATTTAGAAGTGATAAAGCAGCTTTACTCACAGTAACCACAAGCTGAACACAACATAAATGTCCCTTGATGGACGAACAGCAGGTAGACTTCGGTGCCTCTGTCGATAGAACACCATTCATCAGCTTAAAGGAATCAACCACTAACAGACACAACAACTTGGCTGGCTCTCAAGGCATTACACTAAGTGGAAAAAAAAATCTTAAAAAGTCACAAACTGTGATTACATTCTCTAAATAACAAAACTATAGCGATGGAAAACTGATTACTGGTTGCCAGGGATGTGGGATGGTGGGAACCCTACAAACGTTGCGCCAGCATCATTTCCTGGCTTCCTAAGATGGAATCATTAGAGGAAACTGAGGAAAGGTACAATCTCTGTACAATCATTCCAACTTTGTGTGATCCTTTAAAAATTTTTTTAAAAAGATATCCTTGTTCAATTTAATATTTAACATTTTATTTGTATGTTGCTTCAAAAAGTTTTAAAGACACTAAGGGAGAAGAAAATAAGGTCAGGAAAAATATATAAGAGTGACGCCTGGGGGGCTCAGTCTGTGAAGGTCTGCCTTCCGCTCAGGTCATGATCCAGGGGTCCTGGGATCGAGCCTGCGTCGGGCTCCCTGCTCAGTGGGAAGCCTCCTTCTCCCTCTGCTGCCGCTGCCCCTGCCTGTGCTCTCTCTCTCGCTCACTCTTGCTCTATCTCAAAGAAAATCTTTTTTAAAAGATTTATATTTATTATAAAATATATTATATAATGTATATGTAGATTATATAATAATATATATATAATATATAATATGCGCCTTTTTTTTCCTTTAGAAAGGCTGAATTGTGTATACAGACTTACATATTTACAGGAGTTTCCTCGGTGATGCTCGAGGCACTAGGAGCAGAGACCGCCCCTGGGCAGGAGCGAGATGGGGGGAATTCAGGGCGGGCGCACTTGCAAGGGTGCACTAAAGACTGCACAGGGAGCACAGGTGGGGGCTGGGACAGGCAGAGCTGCGCAGTGACCTCACGGCCTCCCCAGGCCAGCAGGCGCGCTTCCGCCCTCGGCCACCAGATGGCAGTGGCTCCCCAGAGCATTTGAGTGGAAGGTCAGGAAATCCCCAAGCCGCCTCCAGGCGGGCCTCCGTCTTACATATCAGGCCCAGAGCCTTCTCCCCGCTGGCCTGCCTCCCTGGACCCGCTGCCCCAGCCTCCGTGTGCGTGTGCGCATCACGCAGGTCCCCGGTCGGCAGGGGCTGAGCTCTGCCCCCGCCCTGCACCCCGGCCCAAGAGCACAAGAACGAACCTTTTTCAGAGGAAAGTAAATGAGCACAGGAAACGGCCCTCCCTGCTTTTCCCAAGAAAGCAAGTCCCGTATCAAGCCAACCAGAGAGTCGGTGCAGGGTCGGATGCGACCCTCGCCCTGCGCGCCCATCCTCTTGGCTCTCAGACCTCGCTGTGCCTCATGGAGGCTTCTCTGCCTCTAGTCCTCTCTCGTGCAGTGAATTTACTTTTTATTAATTATTTTTATTAACATATAATCTATTATTTGCCCCAGGGCTGCAGGTCAGGCTTACACACTTCACAGCACTCACCATAGCACGTACCCTCCCCAGTGACATTAACGCAACCGCCCTTCCCTCCTCCCTCCCCGCAGCAACCCTCAGTTTGTTTCATGAGATTAAGAGCCTCTTGGGGTTTGTCTCCCTCCCGATCCCATCTTGTTTCATTTTTACCTTCCCTACCCCCCAGCAGCCCCCCACCCTGCCTCTCAAGTTCCTCATATCAGGGAGATCATATCATAATTGTCTTTCTCTGATTGACTTATTTCACTCAGCATAATACCTTCTAGTTCCATCCATGTTGTTGCAAATGGCAAGATTTCAATTCCTTTGATGGCTGCAGAGTATTCCGTTGTGTATATACACCACATCTTCTTTATCCATTCATCTGTTGATGGACATCTAGGTTCTTTCCATAGTTTGGCTATTGTGGACATTGCTGCTGTGAACATTCAGGTGCACATGCCCCTTCGGAGCACCACGTTTGTATCTTTAGGGTAAATACCTAGTAGTGCGATTGCTGGGTCGTAGGGTAGCTCTATTTTCAACTTCTTGAGGAACCTCCACACTGTTTTCCAGAGTGGCTGCACCAGCTTGCATTCCCACCAACAGTGTAGGAGGTTCCCCTTTCTCCACATCCTCGCCAGCATCTGTCATTTCCCGATTTGTTAATTTTAGCCATTCTGACTGGTGTGAGGTGGTATCTCACTGTGGTTTTGATTTGTATTTGCCTGATGCCGACTGATGTGGAGCATTTTTTCATGTGTCTGTTGGCCATCTGGATGTCTTCTTTGCAGAAATGTCTGTTCATGTCCTCTGCCCATTTCTTGATTGGATTATTTGTTCTTTGGGTGTTGAGTTTGCTAACCTCTTTATAGATTTTGGATACTAGCCCTTTATCTGATATGTTGTTTGCGAATATCTTCTCCCATTCTGTCGGTTGTCTTTTGGTTTTGTTAACTGTTTCCTTTGCTGTGCAAAAGCTTTTGATCTTGATGAAGTCCCAATAGTTCATTTTTGTCCGTGCTTCCCTTGCCTTTGGTGATGTTCCTAGGAAGAAGTTGCTGTGGCTGAGGTCAAAGAGGTTGCTGCCTGTGTTCTCCTCTAGGACCTTGATGGATTCCTGTCTCATATTGAAGTCTTTCAATCATTTGGAGTCCATTTTTGTGTGTGGTGTAAGGAAATGGTCCACTTTCATTCTTCTGCATGTGGCTGTCCAATTTTCCCAACACCACTTGTTGAAGATACTGTCTTTTTTCCATTAGACATTCTTTCCTGCTTTGTTGAAGATTAGTTGACCATAGAGTTAAAGGTCTATTTCTGGGATCTCTATTCTGTTCCATTGATCTATGTGTCTGTTTTTGTGCCAGTACCATACCGTCTTGATGATTACAGCTTTGTAATAGAGCTTGAAGTCTGGAATTGTGATGCCACCGACTTTGCTTTTTTTTTTCAACATTCCTCTGGCCATTTGGGGTCTTTTCTGGTTCCATATAGATCTTAGAATTATTTGTTCCATTTCTTTGAAAAACATTGATGATATTTTGATAGGGTTTGCATTAAATGTGTAGATTGCTTTAGGTAGCATAGACATTTTCACAATATTTATTCTTCCAATCCAGGAGCATGGAACATTTTTCCATTTCTTTGTGTCTTCCTCAATTTCTTTCCTGAGTACTTTATAGTTTTCTGAGTATAGATTCTTTGTCTCTTTGGTTAGGTGTATTCCTAGGAATCTTATGGTTTGGGGTGCAGTTGTATATGGGATTGACTCCTTAATTTCTCTTTCTTCTGTCTTGCTGTTGGTGTATAGAAATGCAACTGATTTCTGTGCGTTGATTTTATATCCTGACACTTTACTGAATTCCTGTATGAGTTCTACCAGTTTTGGAGTGGAGTCTTGGGTTTTCCACATATAGTATCATATCATCTGCAAAGAGTGATAGTTTGACCTTTTCTTTGCTGATTCACATGTCTTTAATTTCTTTTTGTTGTCTGATTGCTGAGGCTAGGACTTCTAGTACTATATTGAATAGCAGAGGTGATAGTGGACATTCCTGCTGTGTTCCTGACCTTAGGGGAGAAGCTCTCAGTTTTTCCCCATTGAGAATGATATTTGCTGTGGGTTTTTCATAGATGGTTTTGATGATGCTGAGGTATATACCCTCTATCCCTACGTTTTGAAGAGTTTTGATCAAGAAAGGATACTGTACTTTGTCAAATGCTTTTTCAGCATCTGTTGACAGTATCATATGGTTCTTGTTCTTTTATTAATGTATTGTATCACTTGATTGATTTGCAGATGTTGAACCAACCTTGCAGCCCTGGAATAAATCCCACTTGGTCGTGGTGAATAATCCTTTTAATGTACTGTTGGATCTTACTGGCTAGAATTTTGGTGAGACTTTTCATGTCTGTGTTCTTTAAGGATATTGGTGTGTAATTCTTTTTGATGGGGTGTCTGTCTAGTTTTGGGATCAAGGTAATGCTGGCCTCCTAAAATGAGTTTGCAAGTTTTTCTTCCATTTCTATTTTTTGCAACAGTTTCAGGAGAATAGGTAATAATTCTTCTTTAAATGTTTGGTAGAATTCCCCCGGGAAGCCATCTGGCCCTGGGCTCTTGTTTGTTGAGAGATTTTTGATGACTGCTTCCATCTCCTTACTGGTTTGGGGTCTGTTCAGGTTTTCTATTTCTTCCAGGTTCAGTTGTAGTAATTTATATGTATCTAGGAATGCATCCATTTCTTCCAGATTGTCAAATTTGCTGGCGTATAGTTACTCAGAGTATGTTCTTATAATTGTTTGCATTTCTTTGGTGTTGGTTGTGATCTCTCCTCTTTCATTCATGATTTTATTTATTTGGGTCCCTTCTCTTTCTTTTTGAAAGTCTGGCTGGGGAGTTTATCAACCTTATTAATTCTTTCAAAGAACGGGCTCCTAGTTTCATTGATTTGTTCTACTGTTCTTTTGGTTTCAATTTCATTGATTTCTGCTCTGATCTTCACGGTTTCTCTTCTCCTTCTGGGTTTAGGCTTTCTTTGTTATTCTTTCTCTAGCTCCTTTGGTGTAGGATTAGGTTGTGTACGTGATACATTCTTGTTTCTTGAGAAAGGCTTGTATTGCTATATACTTTTCTCTCAGGACCACCTTTGCTGTGTACGATAGATTTTGAACAGTTGTGTTTTCATTTTCATTTGTTTCCATGAATTTTTTCAATCCTTCTTTAATTTCCTGGTTGACCCATTCATTCTTTAGTAGGATGCTCTTTAGCCTCCATGTATTTGAGTTCTTTACAACTTTCCTCTTGTGATTGACTTCTAGCTTCAGAGCATTGTGGTCCGAAAATATTCAGAGAATGATCCCAATCTTTTGGTACTGGTTGAGACCTGATTTGTGACCCAGGATGTGATCTATTCTGGAGAATGTTCCATGTGCACTAGAGAAGAATGTATTCTGTTGTTTTGAGATGGAATGTTCTGGATATATCTGTGATGTCCTTCTGGTCCAGTGTGTCATTTAAGGCCTTTATTTCCTTGTTGATCTTTTGCTTGGATGATCTGTCCGTTTCAGTGAGGGGAGTGTTAAAGTCCCCTCCTATTATTGTAGTATTGTCAATGTATTTCTTTGATTTTGTTATTAATTGGTTTATATAGTTGGCTGCTCCCATGGTAGGGGCATAGATATTTAAAATTGTTAGATCTTCTTGTTGGACAGACCCTTTGAGTATGATATAGTGTCCTTCCTCATCTCTTTTTTTTTTTTTTAAAGATTTTTTATTTACTTATTTGACAGATCACAAGTAGGCAGAGAGGCAGGCAGAGAGAGAGGAGGAAGCAGGCTCCCCACTGAGCAGAGAGCCCAATTTGGGGCTCGATCCCAGGATGCTGGGACCACGACCCGAGCCGAAGGCAGAGGCCCAAACCACTGAGCCACCCAGGCGCCCCCTTCCTCATCTCTTATTATAGTCTTTGGCTTAAATCTAATTTATCTGATATAAGGATTGCCACCCCAGCTTTCTTTTGATGTCCATTAGCCTGGTAAATTGTTTCCCACTCCCTCACTTTCAATCTGGAGGTGTCTTTGGGTCTAAAATGAGTTTCTTGTAGACAGCATATTGATGGGTTTTGGTTTTTTATCCATTCTGATACCCTGTGTCTTTTGATTGGGGTATTTAGCCCGTTTATGTTCAGGGTAACTATTGAAAGATATGAATTTAGTGCAATCGTATTGCCTGTGACATGACTGTTACTGTCTATTGTCTCTGTTCCTTTCTGATCTGCTACTTTTAGGTTCTCTCTTTGCTTAAAGGACCCCTTTCAATATTTCCTGTAGGGCCGGTTTGGTGTTTGCAAATTCTTTTAATTTTTTTTGTCCTGGAAGCTTTTTATCTCTCCTATTTTCGATGATAGCCTAGCTGGTATAGTATTCTTGGCTGCATATTTTTCTCATTTAGTGCTCTGAATATATCATACCAGTTCTTTCTGACCTGCCAGGTCTCTGTGGACAAGTCTGCTGCCAATCTAATATTTCTACCAGTAGATACAATCTACTATTGTATGTTACAGACTTCTTGTCCTGAGCAGCCTTCATGATTTTCTCTTTGTCACTAAGACTTGTAAGTTATCCTATTAGATGACAGGATGTGGACCTGTTTTTATTGATTCTGAGGGGGCTTCTCTGTGCCTCCTGGATTTTGATTCTTGTTCCCTTTGCCATATTAGGGAAATTCTTTACTATAATTCACTCCAGTGTACCATCTGCCCCTCTCTCTCTTTCTTCTTCTTCTGGGATCCCAATTATTCTAATATTGTTTCATCTTATGGTACCACTTATCTCTCGAATTCTCCCTTCATGGTCCAGTAGTTGTTTGTCTGTCTTTTGCTCAGCTTCTTTATTCTACATCATTTGGTCTTCCATATCACTAATTCTCTCTTCTGCTTCATTTATCCTAGCAGTGAGAGCCTCCATTTTTTATTACACTTCATTAATAGCTTTTTAAATTTCAATAAATAAATGGTTAGATTTTAGTTCTTTCATTTCTCCAGAAAGGGATTTTATGTCTCCAGACAGTGTTTCTCTAATATCTTCCATGCCTTTTTCTAGCCCAGCTATCACCTTGAGAATCATCATTCTGAACTTTAGATCTGACATATTACCAATGTCCGTATTGATTAGGTCCCCAGCCTTCAGTACTGCCTCTTTTTTTTCTGTGGTGAGTTTTTCCTGCCTTGTCATTTTATTGAGATAAGAATATATGAAGGAGAGAATAAAATACTAAAAGGGTGGCAAGGACCGCAGAAAAATGTATGCTAACCAAATCAGAAGAGACCCAAAACTGGGGGGAGAAGAAAGGAGGAAAAAAGAAATATATACATATATATAGGCACCAGGGTGGCTCAGTAGGTTAAGCCTCTGCCTTCAGCTCAGGTCATGATCTCAGGGTCCTGGGATCGAGCCCTGCATTGGGCTCTCTGCTCAGCGGGGAGCCTGCTTCCTCCTCTCTCTCTGCCTGCCTCTCTGCCTACTTGTGATCTCTCTCTGTCAAATGGATAAATAAAGTCTTTAAAATTTTTTTAAAATATATATATCAATATATATATGTGTGTGTGTATATATATATATATAGAGAGAGAGAGAGACATATTAGATTGGTGAATAGAACAGAGCCACACACTTGATTTTGGGTGTATTTTGGTCTCTTATAAGAAACTACCTCCTGAGATTTTAAAGAAAGAAAAACATATATATACAAAAATAAGGGTAAACACGATGAAAGGATAGAATATGACTATAAAGATGAAAAATTTTTAAAAATTCCAAAAAAGAGATTGATAAGATAAGTTGGTTGGGAAAAGAAAAATTAAAAAAAAGAGAAGAGAATGTGCCCAGGCTGGAGACTAGAACAAAGACATGCGCTAGATTTACGGTATATTTTGATCTAATAGAAGAAATTGTATCCCAAAATTTTAAAGAAAAAACCCTATGTGTATACAAAAAATAAGGTTAAATACAATGAAGGGATAAAATATGACTACAACAATGAAGGTTTAAAAATATTTTTTTAGAAAGGTTAAGATAAACTGGTTAAAAAATGTTAAAAGAGGAAAGAGGAAAATTAAAAAAACTAGAATAAGAAAAAAATAAAATTAAAAAAATTTAACTTTGTAAAAGACTAAAGGATCACGGGGGAAAGCCGTGAATTCTGTGTGTTGCTTTCCCTCCTCTGGAGTCCGCGGTTCTCCTTGATCGGTGAGCTTGGTTGTGGCTGGATGTTCTTGTTGATCGTCTGTGTGTGTTGCCGTGATTCTCACATGTCCTTGCCCGAGGCGGAATCGCACCGCCCTTGCCAGGGGCCGGGCTAAGTCATCTGCGAGGTTCGCGCTCGGAGCTTTTGTTCCCTGAGCGCTTTCCGTACCGCTTTGGAGGACGGGAGTGAAGATGGCGGCCGCCAGGCTCCGGCCGGTGGAGCCGAGAGCTCGGGGCCCAACCCCTCAGTGCGCCCTCGGGGAAAAGCCGTCAGTCCCTCCTGTCTCCCTGGTCTCCGGCCGCGCTCCGAGCTCATCCAGCCTGTGACCGAGTGTTTCTGTTTCTGGCACACAACCCCGTTTGGAGTCTCCAAACCCAACAGATTCCTGCCTCCAGAGAAAGAAGGTGAGTCACCCCGGATCTGCCACTTGTGGGGTCCCTGCTCGAAGAGCAGAGTCCCAGCTGTGCCTTTGATCACGGGGTAAGGTAACCCCGCGCTGAGAGCCCCCCTCGGCTCCGTCTCTGCCGCGGCTTCCCAGCTCCGATACCTGGCAGCTCTGCCGCACTCAGACACCCCCGGTCTGTGACCCCGCGGTCCCGAGACCAGGCTGTCCCCGCGAGGGCTCCACCCCTGCTTGGCCTCTGGAGCGACGTCCCTCAGTGGAGCGGACTTGTAGAAGTTCCGGTTTTGTGCTCAGCCGCTCGGCCGCTTGCCGGGAGCCGCCCCTCCCCCGCGGTCTCTCTTCCCGGGGCTTCGGATTCGCGTCTCCGCACGTCCCACCTTCCGGAAAGTGGCCGCTTTTCTGTTCCTAGAATGGCTGCTCTTCTCCTCTTCGATCCCCTGTTGGGTTTGCAGGTGTTTGGGATGGTTTGGTGACTGCCTCTCTGAACTGGGATCTGATGTCGTTTCAGTCTGCTGCTCCCCCGCCATCTGCCTCCAGCTCTCGTGCAGGGAATTTTAGCCGCTCTTTGTCTCTGGACCAGCCGGTCCTTGAGGGCTGCACCCTGTCATTCCTTTGCAAGGCTCTTTCTGATGCCCAAAAGGGAAAAATTAATATGGAGCATTCTGATGCCCATAATTGGTCCCCATGACCTTCCAAGAGAATTCGAAGCCTCTTGCTGTCATTCAAGGTCACCAACATGTCCCCTAATGACTTGCCTTCATGTCCCACCCACTCCCAGCCTGGGTGAGACCCTGGGTGTCCCGGTGAGCACAGGTCAAGGATACCAGGTGTCCCTGGAAAAAGGCCCCTGAGTGATACACGTTACGGATGGTGGGCTGTACTTACAACGTTCGAATACTAGGTACCAGGAAGGTTCTGGAGCCGGGCTGCCTGGGCTCACATCTCCCTCCCTCCTCTTACTGCCTATGCTACTTGGGAAAGCTTACTTTACCCTCTCTGTGCCTCAGTTGGCCCCTTGGCAAAGAAGGAGCTAATAATGGCACATTTCCTACCAGGTTTTTATCTATTTCTGGAGAATGAGCTCAATATATACATATATCGGGCCCGTCGTAAGGATTCGATTGATTCTCAGCATTACTGGGTTTCTGCTCTGCGGCAGCTGTGGTGTAGAAATGAGGAACCGTGCCTCTAACCCTTGCTGCATGGGAAGGAGGCTTGTGTTCCCGCCTCTGACTGGGAAAAGGGCTGAGGCTCCAGGAAGGTCCGCATCCTTCCGGACTCCACGGGGCAGGACGTGCTGAAGCCCAAGGCCGTCCCTGTCCTCCCGGCTCACACTTTCCAAGCCTCGGGCCGCGGCTTGTACGCATGTGCCGTTGTCCTCGGAACGTGCTGTGGTCTGGCTCTCCGTGCTTCACATGATCGCGACCTGCGTGTCGGCTTCATTCTGCTTGCCCAAGCGAGGTCGAAGCACTGGCCAATGCTCCCAATTCATAAGAACGTCAACAAGTCTTAAATGTGTGTCCATCTTTCATCTAAAATACTGAGCGTCCCACCGTGCTTGGTAAACACAGTATCGTCCCCTGCTGCTCTGTTTTTACTCGCGTGAGTTTTTCAGGAGTGAAGGAGATGGTCTGCTGTGTGACGATGTGCTCAGAGCTGGCAACACTTAGAATTTGTGAACAAGGTAGCTTTCATGTTAGGAGATGTTTGCCACAATTTAAAAAGCAAGAAAGCAAACCAAACAAACAAAAATCCAAAAGAACTACGGGCGTGGGGTCGGAAGAATACAGTTAGTCACTGGTGGGAGAGTATTGGGAGAAATGTACTCTATAAATCAGTGTTTTTAATTATTTGAGCAAATTAGTAACCTGTATTCCTCTCTAATCAAACTGTAATAACACAGGAGCACTCAGATAAGGTCTGGTCAGTACTCCAGAGTCCGTCACTGGACTCCAGCCCCCTCATTCCTGTCGTGGAAAACCGTGCTTCCTCAGAAAAATGTGCTTTCCTCGACTGTGTTGTTCTCCGGAGAGCCAGTTTTCTTTGTATTGCCGACATTTATCACAGCGAAAACGCAGTCCAGAACATTCTATCCTGGGAACGAGAGACTGAACACTTTCCTATGCCCAGACTAGAGACGGGGAAAAGGTGGGCCCCTACCTTTGGATTACAGAGGTCCACAGGCTGGGGATGTTGTGTGTGGTCCCCCACATGTCACGTGAGATGCGAGTTAACCGCGACTTCACACGCACTCGGTGAGCATTCTGGTCACAAACACAGCGCGGTGGCCCGTCCCGGGACTCAGCTAGGTGCTCGCTCGTGCCGGTGGCTGCTCTGTGCTGAAGGAGGGCGGCCCCGCTGTTATGTGGTGCGTTCTGCTTCTCACTGCAGCGGACAAAGGCGACCTGGGGATGTTCATAATACAGTTAAATCACAACGACTACCGGTTTCATGATCTCTGTCAACGTCAGGGCCAGTCAAGCCCGTTCCAACTTGACTGCGTTCCAGAGATCATCGGCACCGTATTTGCGTTTGCCTCCGTGCAGCTTTTCTTCTCTCTGGTTTTCCGTTGACCCGCGAGTTTAGGGTCCTGCTGTTTGGCCTCCACATGGTGTTTTTTCCAGTTCTGTTCTTGTGATTTCTTCCTAGTTTCATACGGTCGCGGTCAGAAAAGGCGCAGTACCTTACTGTGTAAGCTGAACGCTGTTTATTCCAGGAGGGGGGTGCCCGTCTGTGCCCATCTGTGCCCGTCTTGAGGGGTTGGGAGGCTGTGGGCAATGACAGAGCAGACACAGGAAAGGAGGCCCTAGTGCTCTCGGCCGAGTGCCCAGGAGGCTGGGACAGGGCCATCCGTCTAGTTCGACCCGCTCAGCTTTCCAGAGGTGATTCCCGCTGACCAGTCCTCCTGCCTGCATCGTCCCTTCCTGGATAACCAGTACTACCTGGTTTTCCCAAGAGATGCTAGTATGCGAAGAGGAAAGAAACAAGGCAACAATCTTGTTACTGGGGTGAGGGTCCCTAGGACATATCCCAGGGGCCCACAGCCGGGCGGAAGGCAGGTCCAAGGGCTGGAGCCGGAGGGCCAGACGGGGTGCACAGGTGAGGAGAGAAAGAGCATCAGGGAGGTGGCTGGCCAGACACAATCAGGTCCTGCAGGTAAACACTGTTTAATGTGATGACTGTGTATTCGACCTGAAATCAGCACTTAGCCCGGTCCGGACGCCAGCAGGCTGCCTCTAAGTGCTTACTGGAGCCTTTTACATGGGTGTTTTCCTGCTCCAACACATACTTAAGGCAGACGTCGGCTTGTGGTAAGGGACCGCTCTCGTGGCTGTTTACCTGCAGCGAACCGTGAGGCTCCTGGGGACACACCTCCGCTTAGTTGGTCCCATTGGAAGGATTAAAAACAACACCTTCTACAGATTCTCCAGCTGTAATCATTCCTGTTCTCCCTGCTTTAGAAAGAAAGGGACGTTTGTAGAGCGGTTCAGGTCCCTGTGAAAACGACAGACGAACAGCCCGAGGTCCTTCCCTTGCTGGCGAGGCCAGAACCTCTCTCTCGGAGAACGTCGAATGGACCACTGTGCAGGAAAGAACGGACATTGCAGGCCTGAACGGCGACCCTAGAAAGTTCTGCTTGCAACGCTGGCCTTTGTCAGGCTTCTAGAAACAGATTTTTGGAAGGGTTCTCACCGTTAATGGATGAGAAAGACTCCCTGTGCTTAGACGGTTTGCATGAATAATATGGCTTATGCCGCACACCTGCTTTCCCTCCGGGAGTCTGGAATTTGAGGACACGCTGGGCAGAGGGGGTAGAGGGCGCGTCCGCCGCTCCTGAGCGAGATTCCTTGGTGCACGACACTTCACACATTGCTGCGAGGAGATTCAAGCGTGTCTCTGTGGCTCCACTAGAAAAGGACCCTCGGGACGGAAAGGGGACCCTGGCTTCCCCGCGACTTGCCCCTCCGCCTTTGCCCTTTGCTGATTTTCCTCTCTATGCTGCCCCGTGATAAACCAGTGCTGGGAGGACGACCCTGTGCAGGGCCTGTCGTGGTCCTGGTGGACTGTGGGGCCTGGGGCTGCACGGGCGGGGGCCTCCCGCACCCTCTTCTGTCGTGCCGGCTCCAGAGACACGAGGAGGAGGTCTCGGCCGCAAAGTCAGACAGATCTGAGCTCAGAATGTGCCGCTTGAATAGAAGGTTTGAACTCCAGACCTCGGCTAGAGAGTTGGTCGGGCACGACCGCACCGTGAGGAAACGTGACGGACTTCAGTAGCGGTCGGGGAGGGCATTTTCCCCTCAAAAAGCATCGTTTAGTGTGGGACCTGATCTCATGCTTGAGTTGCTGCGTAAGTTCAGTGCTCGTTACCACACATGATCTTCCTCGCAGGAAAATCGCTCAGAACTGGAAATACAACGTCCCTCCTTGCCACCGCCGCGGCTGCTCCTCTGTCTCCTTCTTTTTCCAGGCCCTGCATTCCTTTTTAAAGGCATTTAGAAAACCTTGGACTTAAAGGGATCTCAGGGCCATCAATCTTCTCCTATCCATGTTGAAATGTTCTAGAACATTCCAAGAGGTACTGCCCGATCACTTCCCCTACACCCATGGCTTTTCGCAATTTCCCTTCAAGGTTCCCTAAGGAAATACTTTTTATCGACAAAAAGGAGTTACAGGTGTAGTACAAATCAGATTTGCAATTATAAATACCTCTAAACATGCCTGGTTTTGCTTAAAAAATCATCTGAATTTGGCTATTTCACTGTATGTCTGTATTTGCTTAACATGAATGTATCAGATTCAGGCATAACCTGGTGCTTGTGTGTTGCTGTGGAGATGTTCACCCCCATTTTAATAAGCACAGTCTGAAATAAAGTACACTTGTTAAAGAATTTGTTTATTTATTTGAGAGAGAGAGCACAGCAGGGGGTAGAAACAGAGGGAGAGGGAGAAGCAGGCTCCCTGCAGAGCAAGGGGCTCCACGCAGGACTCGATCCCAGGGCCCTGGAATCATGACCTGAGCTGAAGGCAGACGCTTCACGGACCGAACCCTTCCAGGTGCCCCCAAAGCACATTTTTATGTAAACTTTTTCCTAATTACAAAATACATAAAAGCACAAATGGAAAAGCACAACAGTCCTACAGAACCGCCCTCGGCCCTCAGGATAACTGCTCTCGTATCCAAGTGCGTGTGTTAGCAATTTTTTAAAGAAAAAAAACTCCAACAGTTATAATATCTAGTGACAGAGTCTAGTTGCCTGAGAAAAAAGAAAGCGGGAGAGAGAGAAAACGAGAGAAAGAGAGAATTACAGTTTCCAAAGAAGGAAGCATGAGGAAATCTCGGTCCAACTGGAAGACCTAGGGGTGAGAGAGACAGAAAATTAGACATAATAACCACGTTTCCATCTTAAAACATACCTTTCCAGTAGGGATCCAAATGCGTTAGCTATGATAGGGCCAGGACCGAGTCCAGAACATGGAAGGAAGGACGTCTGCACGGGCGCTGCCCAGATGCTCCGCTAATGCGGGGTTAGGCCCCCGTGCGCCCGTCCGTCAGCCCCCCAGCTCCGTCAGCGGCCCTGCGCAGGCGTTGAGTTTATCCTCCGGCCATATACAGACGAGTCTTTAGGAGAGAACTGGGTCTCCTGAGAAAAAGAACTGTGCTTGCCAGACTCGTAAACTTGGTGGCTGGCCACAGAGTAGATCCCGTAGGGTTTCAAGAGCCCGAAGGAAGTGAGGGTTACACACGCGGAGGGGAGGGAGGGTAGCACCGTGGGGAGGGCGAGGGTCCTACTGAAGAACGTTCCGCCGGACTTCTGGCTTAAGGACTGGAATTTGCTGCAGTGACGGGAGCCTGGAGACAGCGACAGTGTTGGAAGGAAACAGGACTTGCTCGGCGAGAAGTCCAGGCTCCTCTCCTCCGGCTCTGCTCTTCACCGACCGTGAGCTCCTGCAGGCCGGGCCTCTCGGCCTGTTCTCCTGTCGGGATGGGCCCAGCAGCGCTCGCCTAGCGGGGCTGCAGTTACGCTACTTTTAATGCCTGGAGTGTGATAAAGGCTTAATACGCAGTAGCTCGGAGGGCTGCTCTGCTGGTAAATAGAGCAACACGTGTGAAGTGCGTCGCGATCTACACACTTACCTGAGAGCGGGAAGAAGCCGTCCGACACGCAGAACTAAGGATGACGCTCGCCTTCACCGACTAAGCGGGCAGACCGAGCCCATCTGGAGAAGAACCCGCTCCCCGAGGAGCTGCTGTCTGACGTGTCCCTTGGAAAGACCTCCGGAAGCCACGTCCAGACTCAGAGTTTTGTGAGGAATCCGTTCTGTTTCCAGCGGTACAGAAGGGAACAGTCTTGTCGCATTCAGGCCCGGCCCTGCAGTCGCCGGTCACCTAACGGGGGATGTTGGACCTCAAGGCCGCCTCAGCGCTAACGGAAAGGCGCCCTGACCGCACGCTGGTTCCTGGTCTGCAGCTGCTCCACTTAATTCTGCAGAAGTTTTCGTGAACGGAAAACCGCAGTCCTGAACCTCAGACTTGTAAGGCGCACACGCTGCCTGAGAACCCCGCGATATCCCAACCTTTTCAAGTTTCTCCAAGTGTGTAATCTCCATCCCTCCTTTTCACTCTCTTTACTTGTATCACAATTTTTTATTAAATCAACGGTTTAGATTTTTGACTATGGAAATAGTGTCTACTTCAAGGTCAAAATAGTTTGCTGAGTAAGTTTCCATTTACATGCAACTTTTGTTCCTAAAAAGGTTTTTCTCCTGAAAGTTAGTTATTGCTTTATCTTTCATCGCTCCATTTTCTATGTACTCATTTCAAGTTTTTTCACATGTTGCAGCTGATTCAGTGTGTGCCTATTGATAATTACGCAACTCAAATTCCATCCAACCATTTAATTTAGCTCTATTTTTCCTCCCCGAGGCTGAGGGTGTCCATCCTGAGCTAGTAGGTCTCTAACCTTGTGGCTCAGCTATTAATCTGAAAACCTCCCTTCTTTTCTCTTCTGTAGTCTCTCCTCAGACTCCCAAATACCATGTCTTTCTCTTTCTTTACTGTATCAGTTCACTGAACCATATTCTCCAGTAACTTCCTGAGACAGGATACACAGAAAATTAATTTTTTGACTTCTTGATATGTATCTTGATTGATAGATTGGTAAGGGTATGAAAGCCTACATTAAAGTCATTTTCCCTTAGAATTTTGAAGACACTTGTCTACCATCTTCTAGAGTCCAGTAATCTAGCCATTTGAATCCCAGTCCTTTGATTGTAATCTGTTTTTTTCTATCTTTATCTGTTTTTCTAAATCTCAAAGTAATATGCCTTGGTGTGGGCCTTTTCCCATTTGTTGGATCTGGGTAACCAGTGGACCCTTTCAGTCTAGGAACTCTCTGCCTTCAAAAGCAAGAAATTTTCCTTTATTATTTCTCTAATAATTTCTTCCTTTCTGTTTTCTCACCTTTCTCTTTCTGGAATTCTTTTTGATTGGTTGTTTGTTCCTCAGTTTGATCTCCAGTTCTCTTATTTTTTCCTTTAATTTTTATCTATTCATATTTTTTTTCCTATTTTCTGGACAATATCCTTTATTTATTGTATTTTTTAAAAAGATTTATTTATTTATTCATTTGACAGACAGAGATCACAAGTAGGCGGGGGCGGGGGGGAAGCAGGCTCCCCACTGAGCAGAGAGCCCGATGCGGGGCTCAATCCCAGGACGCGAGATCATGACCTGAGCCAAAGGCAGAGGCTTAACTCACTGAGCCACCCAGGCACCCCTATTTATTCTATTTTTAATAAAATTAACCCATTTGTTTATATCAGTCAGGGTATTTAGTTGCAAGCATAAGAAGCAAACTCTGGCTAATTGAACAGAAAGAGGATGAAGTTAAAACATATGGGGTAGCTTATAGAATTCGTAACTTGAAGGTTATAATAGCCAAGAAACCCACATGTGCCATAGAACTTGTTCCATAGGGATGCTACATCACCTTGACTGGACATAGTCAGCCGGGCTTGCACTGTCAAGGATACGCCCACTGGATGCTGATGCTGTCCCTAGAATCTCTTCCAATCTACCCCCGGGTGCCAGAAGTAGCTGCAACCACAAGTGTCAGACAGCCCGGAGTGAATGGGCAGTGCCCAAGTCCCCCTGCCCTAGGATGGAGAAACTGACCACGCCCTATGTGTAAGCAAATGCTTGGCATTTTCAGTTTCAACCCTGGAGGCTGATCTGGCCTCATAAGCCGGGAATCTCCTAAACAGAGGATGAGAGTTCAGCTACCAGGCAGTCCCAGAAGACGAAAATGCGCAGAGAAGTCTCCTTGTCTGCTCTACGCCAGTGTCCCCCCTTCTTCTATACTACGCTTCTAAAGCAGATGCTCCCATGAGAGGATGAGACTCACCACCCTAATCCAACGGAAAACCTGCTCACGCTTTGTCCTAGCAATAAAAAAAAAATAGCCCAAAGTCTTATTATTATCTGTGGCTTTCATTCCAGGACCAGGGTCTCTGACCGATGTCCCTTCTCCCCGAGTCATGTCATGAAACCATTTTCCGTTCAGTGTCCTTTGATCTGTACATGACTTTGTAAAGATAAGACGACTGTGAAGTAGTGGAGAGGGGGAGGAAGACCAGGAGCTCACCCGGGTAGGACACGTAGGAAAGGAGACACTGGTGGGTTCTTACTTCTGCTACGGGCCCTGGAACTTGCGGTAGGCAGAAGAATGGCTCCCAGAGATACACCCACACCCTAACCCCTAAAACCTACAAATGTTACCTTACTTAGAAAAAGAGTCGTTGTGGATGCAACTAAATTCAGGATTATTAGTGCAAACACTGAATCCACTCACAATTACCCTTTAGAAGAGAGAGAACCATGTGATGCAGAGGAAAAGGCAGTGTAACCCTGGAGACAGAGTGGAATGATGCATTCAGAGCCAGGGGATTCTTGAGGTCCCAGCCTGGTCCGCGGAACATCCACAAGGGCAGGGCGCACGCCGCCTCCATTTTGTAGCCAGCTCCAGGCTCAGATCTCAGGGGGAGCGACTCTCCATCCCCTGGGAACTTCTGTCCCGCCACGGACCCCGGGTCAGCCCTCTGAAGCGGCACAGATCATACCTAAGAGCACTGCCGGTATCTGAGGAGGACTGTCATGTGTCTGCCCCTTCTCTTCTCAATATGGCAAATTTTTTTTTTACCTCTTCTTTGTCTGATGTGTTTTGGGCACCTCTTACTTTCTGATTCCTCTCTGTGAGGCTCCACTTATGATCTTTTAAAAACATGGACTCTAGAAGGAGTCACAGTGGTTCAGGTCGGTTCTGATCAGTGCTGAGACAGGGAATTACCTGGGCCTGCCCGTCATCTCCTGCAGGATGCTCGTCCAGTCCCACAATACCTGCAGGACAGGGACCTCGTGCAGCAGAAAGCTGGTCACTCTACTTCTAGGTCAGTTCAGAAGCAAACTGTCAATCAGAGAAACCAAGGAATCCCTACTCCTCAACTGTGGCTCCCCCAAGACCTGGCCATAGCCCCTAATTCCACTGGGTAGGGTCAAGTTTTGTTGCATAATTTAACTACAGGTATGATGGGAGCGGCAGTGTACTATGTCTCATTTGTCCATTTTACCAGATTGACATTTTTCAAATTCATCTAATTCTTCCCCCTCAGTTGAGGCCACCAGCTTCTCTGTGGGTTTACTGCTGCATCCAGCTATGGGAGCCCCACTGCCTCTAATTTCTGACATCAAGGCCAGGGTGAGCCCTCTAACATAGTCAGTCATGCCATTCCCTATCTAAGACCTTTAGGTAGTTCTTGTCGCTCTCATCTTCTTAACATGACTCGCAAGGCCTGGCATGACCAAAGTGTACGCCTGATGCCTCTTCCTCCCTCGCCTACCCAGCCTGTGCGACGAGTGAGTCACGCCAGACTTCGACAAGTTTGCCTCAACAAGGCCGTGTTCTCTTCCCTCGTCAGGCCTTTGCACCTGCTCTTCTGTTTTCCTGAATCCCCTCCCTCTACTGTCCTGTCCTCTTTACCTGGCCTTCTCCTTGACAAGCTTTAAGGAACCCAATAGCCCCCTCCTCCAGGAAGCCTTCCTGACTCCCACCTCTAAGATTCCCCTCCCCTTCCACTCCCTTAGCACAGTGACTGGTACTTGTACCATCGTGTTTACCAAAAGTCGTTCTCAAGACCACAGGCCAGGAAGTCCACAACCAAATAATGAGAGTCGGTACCATCTATATACCTTGATGTGACAAGGGGAATCCGTCAACCAGCAACACCCCGTGTTGACCTTCAGAGTCCTCTGGCCTTGAAGAGCAGAGAAAAAGGAGCAGCCCCCTCTACTACGTCTGAGAATAGGACACAGCGAGTCAGTGGGAAAACCTACAAATCTGATGGGACACAGCGAAGACTTAAAAACAGTAATGATAAAGCAGAGTTTGCGTTGCAAATGGTGGTATCCGGCAGACCCCAGGAACTGAGTCACCAGGACTCCCAGCCGCCCGTGAATGCTGCAATCTGGAGTGGTCTGGCCTTTTTTAGTACCCTGTCATCAGCTCTGGGTCCGCAGCCAGATGATGGGTGTTGACCTGAGCGGGGGACCAAAGAGAGAGGAAATAGGCCTGTGCCCTATTTCTGGAACGGAAGCAGTATGTTGAAAGAGTGAGGGAACGCATTCATCTATTTAGAGGAGTGCATGGAAAGGTAATGAGATGAAGAAAAAATCTCAGTCCCCAAAATCCCCGTTTGGGAAAACGCTGCTTTTGTCCCGAAATAAACATCTTAACCAAAGCTGGGAACGGCCCTCATCCTGCAGGGCTCCAGAAACAAGGACTGCTGGCGATGTTGTTCCGTATGTTGAGAAGCGGGGGGTTTCAAGTGCCCTTCGAAAAAAGAAAGGGTTTCGGGGCACCCCAGAAGCAGCAAAAGAAGGAAGAACCAAGGAGAATGAAGGTAGCAGATGGCTGAAGCCTAACCCACAAAGACAAGTAAAATACATTTATTCATGACTTCATACCTGGACGTTTGTACCTCTTAATCCTGGCAGCACAGGGAATGGGGTCGATAACATTTTAACGATGTTGCCCGGTGACCCAGGGCGACTCCCCTCATCGTGGGGAGCCCTGAGTGACGCCTGGGAGTGTCAGATTACTATGCCCTCCACCTGAAACTAATACAAGTTTACGTGTTAGTTACACTTCAGTTTTTTTAAAAGAAAAAATGTTACTTATTCAAAACAACAACAACAACAACAACAATACTTTGCCTCTATGTGTCCTTCCTTTCCTGGATATTTTAAAAGAAAACTCTAGGGTCAGTGATCGCTGATAGACGTTTAAACTCCTGCCTCCGTAGAGCCCTTCTGAGACCGTCTCAGTCCTGAGAGCCCGTGGCACTGCGCGAGACCCGAGAGCACGAGCACAGCTCGAGATCTATAATGAGAGCAAGCGCTGGGTCTGATTACAACGTGCAGAAGTGCTGCTTCGTCTCTGTGGCGGCGGCGGCTGCTTATATTTTTCACCTAAACTGCTTCAAACTGCAAATTAGCACTTTAAAAAAGATCCTAGGTGCTCCGGGGGTGGGGGGAGGGTTAAGATTTCCGAATTTGGACCATGACTCTGGCTCCCAGTTGGTATTCTCGCTGCTGCTCGAATCTGATCGACTGAGTATTTGCTCCAGGGCTCTGGGGCTGGTCTCGCTCTCATGGGATGGGAAATCGGAGGTGAGTGGGATGTGACTCAGTGAACTCAGAATCTGAGTTCTGGGGGACGGACATACGACAGATCACCCAAATGAAAGGAGCTACGTGCTGACATAGAGTTGTGTGGAAATGCTGCCTTATAGGAAACGTGTGCTGAAGACGTGGGGAAAACCATGCACAGCAAATCGTGAGCCTTTTCCTCTGGGGCTGCTGTATCCTGTTCTCCTTGTCATCAGACACGACCGCTACAGCCACCGCCTGTGGAGAGACGCGACAAAACCGTGCCAGCAGATGATGGCTCCCGAGAAGACGACGCCGCCGGCCAGAAGTTGAGCGTCACTCCACGAAGGCTACGCGCCCGGTAGTCAGGCTATTTGCAGGGGAAGCCCGAGTGTGGCCTCCCCGTTCGAGGGGTCAAGACGGGGCCAGAAGGCACAAAATACCCAGAAAGAGCCCCGGAACGAGGCTCCACTCCCTGCTCCCGACACCGCTTCATTCGGATGAAATCAGGTGTAGACGAACACCGGGGAAGAGCCAGTGTCCTGACAGACAATCCGCCCCGTCTCAGGCTGGCGCGTGGATGTGCAGAGCGGCCCTGGGGTCATGACCGTGGTCCGGGGGGCAGCCCGGCCGGGTGCGAGGCACCCGACCTGGAGGTGGGAGGTGATGAGCACACACACAGCTTCCTTCCCTCCCATGGTCCCCCATTTCCCCCAGAGCCCAGATTCTGTTCTTGATACTAGAAACAAAAGAAGGTGCATACGAACAGGAGAGGAAAGCAGTTGAAGTTGAAAGCGTTGTCCGGGTCAAACCCCTCAGTGTTGATCCCTCACCTCCGAGGCAGAGGTCAAGTGCTGGGTGGGGTGCATGAGCCTCCCCGGGATTGGCCCTCCGGCCTCTTCTGCCCACGTCCTGCCCTTCTGCTCTCCCTTTTGGCCTCGGGAACTCTGGCTTGTCACGTTCTCGCACCCCGATGACCAGGTCCAGCCCAACCACATCACACTGTCCCCTCCTTTGGCTGGTTCACGGCTGTCCATCCCAACACACAGCGAGGTTTCCCCCACGCCGCGATAACCCCACGGCCATGACATCCCCTCTCTGCCCTGGAGTTCTGTTTTAGGATCACCCTTTTGTAAGACGTCTCTTGGACCAGCCACTGAGCTGCGTGGCACCTGTTTGCCACCACATTGCTGGGGCCAGGCAGGTGGCCTTTTGTCAAGTGCATGAGGAACTGGGATGCCTGTCAACGTCACTGAGCTCTTTGACCGTTTGCTGGCAGAAACCTCGTGAGCAGTGCTCCAGGGATGGTAGGGAGGACCACGGGAAAAGAAAGAAACATGAGCCCCTCACCCTCCCGGAGAATGCTCCTTAACTGTGGAGTTGGTGGGTGGAGGAAGGGAAGATGAATTTAGGGTATGTTTAAGAGATTGGGAAGGAAAAGTGAAAGAAAAAAGAGAAGGAGAGCAGAATGTGCTTACAACCACTCATCACGCTGCATGCCTCGGTTGGCGGTTCCAAAGACGTTCGAAGGGATCCAAGTCAAAAGGGAGTGAAATTGGGAGGCTTTTGCAGATAAATTATATCTTATGATTATAGTAATTATTATCTATGATATTAAATTGTAACTGTAGGCTGCATGTGAACATAATGCATAAGGCAGGTAATATGTACGTAATGCTGTATCATAACAGCAAACACGACCCGGCACTTTCTGTACTCCAGGCACCGCGCCAAGCGTCTACACACACCCTCTCCTTCTGTTGCGGCAGCTCAAGGGAGAAAGTCTCCCTGTCCTCGCTTCATGAAGAAAGGAAAGCTTAGGAAGGCTAACTTGCCCAAGTCCACACAGCCACGGGGCCTCCTTACCTTGCATATAGCTAAATAGAGAAATCCACACTTGTTAACTGAAACTTCCCACCACTACACAGAAACAGACGGGTCCAAACAGTAGGTCTCCAGGAGAGCTTGCCAGGGCTACTGTGTTCTTACAAACACACCACCCGTGTCTCAGACCAACAATTCCATCCCCAGTGGAATGTTGTCCCCATCTAGAATCTGGTTAATTGTAAGTGCATTGTAACTAGGGAATTGTTTCCTTCGAATTTGTCCCAAATTATTAGGGAAAGGGCTGAGATTTTGTTTAACCATTCTCTGGGTCTGGAGAAACCATTTCTTGATGGAAGAATTTTGGGGTTACAGACTGGAGAGATCTGTGGCTCTGTTCTCAGAGAGTAATGTAAAATTATTTGAGCGTTGGAGGAACTCAGCACACACCTGTAATTGCTGTGGGTGCTGGACAGGAAGGCCTGGGTTTGTGACCCCTACGTCGATGTGGTTTAGGGCTGCGAGGTTTTGTTTATTCCTTCTTTGCAATCACTGCTACTCATACTGGACATCATCTACCACTTTCCTTCTCTAAAAATACAGATCCTCGTATCCGGTGACTTCTTGATTCTACTAGAATCCTCTCTCTGAAGGTTTTACAGTGATGGCATTTGCAGAATTTCAGTGTCTCACTTTTTCTCTTCTTGGGGCAGAAGTGCTGTGACAACCACCAGACGCCATGATGGTTGTGGATCAGAGTCAGTTTCCCGATACCGGCACTCCCCCGACGTAGTCAGTATGCTCACATTTGGAGAATCTGGAGGAAGCGTACAGCTGAATTCTTTGTACTCTTTTTTGCCACTTTTCTGTAAGCCTGAGATGATCTCATACCAAAAAGTATAAAATATAGGGAAAATTATGTAAGTAAGGAATTTTCAAAAATAAAAAGACAAGGAAACATGGAGGTGGAGGGAAGCAGGAATCCAGGCTAAGCTCCTGATTTGGGTAGATGTTGGCCTGGGTGATACGGTAAAGACGTACGTACTGTCACCTCATGGTGCAACAGTTGTGACCCGTCTCCCCGTGTGCGCCGGCCACACGCCATCCCTGTAGGTCTCAGTCTCTGTCTTACACACACACATACACACGCACATGCACACGGGTGTGCCTCTGCTTCATTTTCCCCTACGCCCCCCGGCATTTCCACCCTGTGGGGGACATGGCCACAAGGGACCCCAGAACCTCACAACCCCATTCCCAGAAAGAGCTCAGTCTCTAATCCTGAATTCAGTAATCCTGGAAAACAGTCTCATTATTTCCATGGGGTCCCCGATGGGCCCCTTCCTGGACCAGTTCAAGGTGGCCGGGAAAATGGGAGCCTGTTTCCCGGGATGGTGACCCAGAGACGATGCACAGAGTACATGGGCGTGAACACTCAAATGAGATTTCAGATGAACCCCAACCCGAGAACTAGCGTTTCAGAGGTAGCAAAGGAAAAGGAATCCCATCACGGACACTCAGCAGGGGCCCAGGGGACACGGCTGAACGCTGGGCGAGGCCACGGTCGCCAAGCATGGGGACGGTAGGTCTCTCTCCCAATGTGCTCTTCACTTTCTTGTTTCCACTCTGCACCTTGAGATGACTCTAGAACCTTCCATTCTCATCCTCAGATCCACGGGTGAGGGGTGTCCTCCAACAGACGGGTCTCTGCCCAGCGTTTCGGCCCCATCTCCTGATGCATGAAACCCCCTTGGGCATGAAAATACCTTCGGTTTCCTAGAGTAGGTGCTCCTTGACCTCTCTGCAGCCCCTGGTCCCTCAGCTCGGACCTCCTCCCTCCCTGCTCACCCTCACCATCCCTTCTGCTCCCCTGACCCACCCTGAGGGGGTTCTGTAATGGGGATGAAACCTGGTCCTCTGGGAAGCCCACCCTGATCCCTCTTCTCCCCTCTCCCATTCTCAGCAGTCCAGGCACAAACAGACTTTCCTTCTTCTGCTCTTCTTTGGACCTTTCAAGACCCCTATAATCCCACTAATTACACTGTAGGATGCTTTGAGCTTACACCTGAGTCTCCCTAGAGGCTCTAAGGCCCTGGCAGGCAGGGACACGTTTCTGTTTACCTCTTGTGCCTCCAGCACTAAGCCCGGTCCCAGCAAACAGAATGAACGCAGCAGTTTTCGGCTGAGTGTACACATGAAGAACAGATAAATCATAAGCAAAGCGAGTCACAGAGCCGATCGCACAGCTCTTCCGCTTCTGGATGAAACCTAACTTAAAGGCCCATAAATAGAGTCGTTCAAAATTTTATTTCCTCTTTTTAAAAATGTGGGGTGGCATTAAGGAAAATTTACAAGAATGGTTAAGCGTAAAACCTTACCACCTCACACCACTGTTCTCAGCACCGTCTGTGTCCGTCTAACGTTTCTGCCTGATGTTTGTGCTTTTCTTTAGCAAACGTAGCGCCAAATTTGTCCAATTCTGTAGTTTGTTCTTTTGGCTAGAATCATTCTTTTAATATATTTTTTAAAAATTTAATTTAATTTATTTATTTGACAGAAGAGATCACAAGTAGGCAGAGAGGCAGGCAGAGGGGTGGGGGAAGCAGGTTCCCCACTGAGCAGAGAGCCTGATGTGGGCCTCGATTCCAGGACCCTGGGATCATGACCCGAGCCGAAGGCAGAGGCTTAACCCACTGAGCCACCCAGGCGCCCCTCTTTTAATATTTTATGCATTGCTATTTTATTTCTGATGACTGAATTATATAATATTGAGTTGCCATAACTTCTGTAACCACTTGCCTATTTTCAGACGTTGTGGGGGGCTTCCAAGTTTTTGCTCCAGGATTAGACACAAAATAAACATTTCTGTTTCTAGTCTTTTAAATGACTTTCTTAGGGATAGAATGTGACCCAAATACTATAACCCTTTGTATAGCTCTTGGTCTGTGTGGCATCCACGCTTTTTAGAAGGATCCTACCTGCTTCCAAAGTGAAGGCACGTTTTTGTCACGAAGACACGTTTTTGTCCCTATTTTTCTAAGATCTCACTCCAGGCCCTCAGCCGCATCACAGGAGAGCTGAGCTCCCAGCACAGAAAAACTGCCTCAAATGCTAAAAAGTAACTGAAGGTCAACAGATGAATTGAGTACGAATTAAATGAAATAAGTGGCTATGAATGAATGGACTTGAATATGAGCCCATTGAAAAAATGCATTGAATGTATATGGAATATAGTGAACACATCCATGGTCCACATGTGCTTTTATTTGTGTTTATGTATATGTACTTCCAAGTGTATATATACATACAAACGAAAGAATCATCTAATCTAACTTGTCCTCGTGCACCCTGAACCCAAGCCGACAGGCGGAAGCCCCCGTAATTCAACACCTGCTCAAGCATCTCTATCCTGTAGTCAAAGACTTTTGGCAGCAACTCCACATACTCCTTTCATAGCTCATTTTAAAACTAGCGATGGCTCGATCAGAAGGTTGTGTCCGTCTCTCCAACCAAACTCATCTGTGGTACAGGTAGGTCTGTTTTTTCCCACCCCTCCCCGCCGCCCCTTCCCCTCTCCCCTCCGCTCCCCCTTATCTACTGCTGCAATAAGATTTTTCTCTCATCCTAACAAAAATTTCTAAGCTTTAAAAAATTGTGATATAATTATAAAATATTACATGAATGACACGTTAAATAAATCAATTTTTAGAAATCCAGGGCTCGAAGTGGGCTGTATTTACTGGAGGCATCTGACGGAAGGATGGAGGCTGGGAGGGGCTGAGGCCAGCTGGGGGCCAGTTGCTGGAAGCTGGCCCCACTGTGGGGCAGTCTTCCAGGCTGGGACTAAACTCCTTGGAAATCCAGAAATTTAATCCCTTGGGAAACCTAGGTGATTAGGGATTGAAATACAAAAATCCGAAAAACAGTTGGATGGTTTTCGATGAGGGAGAGCATCACCAGAGAGCTGGATCTGCTCGCTCGTGTCCCGTGGGGCAAACAAGAATCCACGGGAGCCCTCGGGGCCCAGCGATCTGCCGACTAGGCCCCGAGGTCCCCTGCCAAGGGCACAGGCTTTGAGCTCCAGCAGGTCTGGAGACAACACTTCAGTTGAAAAGTGAGATATCTTGGATGCCTAGGCGGCTCCGTCGGTAAAGCCGCTGCCTTCGGCTCAGGTCATGATCCCAGGGTCCTGGGATCAAGTCCCCACATCGGGCTCCTTGCTCAGCAGGGAGCCTGCTTCTCTCTCCGCCTCTGCCTGCCTCTCCATCCACTTATGCATGTGTTCTCTCTCTCTGACAAATAAATAAATAAAATCTTAAAAAAAAAAAGAAAGAAAAATGAGATATCTTAAAGTTGTTGTTGGTTGATTCCGTGTCTGGCATATAATATGGGTTTAATAAAAGTTCTGACCCCTTAAGGGAAGGCTACACCCCTCTGTTTAATTCCTTATACGGGCTGATTTGAAATGTATCTTCTGAGGACAGTCTCATTTTTCTTATTCCTGCTTTTGTCATTCAGTCACTCATTCAGGCATTGATCTATGCAACAAACATTGGGAGCACACCTGTTTTGTGCCAGACTCTGTCCTAAGGATTAGGGATAATGCAGCGGACAGAACAGAGCCCTGATCCTCATGGAAATTTCATCCTAGCGGTAAAGGACCGACAACAGGCGCCTAACCTATAGTATGTCAATGCACACATTTAATGACCTAATGCTCTACTTTTTCCACAACTGTTATCTTAACGCTCAGTTCAATGAACAGTAGTATCTTAGAAGTAAGAAAATGTCTTATATTCATTTTTTATTAACACATCACAATATTTCTGGGACAGTTTTGCAGTTCGTGGCCAAAAGTAATTCTGGAGTTTCCCATCTGTGACCTGAACTGAGTGCTGAGCACCCATGAGCCCCTTGAATCTTCTCAACATCCTTCTGAGATAGGTTTCATCCTGCACGTGTCGAAGCAGGAGGTATTTCGGGAGGCTTCCCAGATTGTGGGGGACATTTTCCGGTTGAGTTTTGATGTGTTCTTTGGCTGCCCAGCACACATTCCCTCTCTGGGAGATACTCCCAGAGCGCCAAGGGAATGAGGCAAAGATGGTGAGAACCAGGAGCCCGGCCGCAGAGGCCTGAGCCACTCAGTGAGAAAACTGTCCAGTGATAAGAAGCTGGGGCCCCAGAAACACATCTCTCTTGGTTTTGGTTTCTACCACCCTTGGTCCCACTGGTTCTCCCAACCTGGTGCTCTCTGGGCTACCTCATTTTTTTTTTTTTTTTCCAAAAAGGGACACCTGGAGAGCTCACTCAGTGAAGCATCTGTCTTCGGCTCAGGTCATGATCTCAGGGTCCTGGGATCAAGTCCACCTGGGGCTCCCTGCTCAGTGGGGAGCCTGCTTCTCCCTCTCCCACGGCTCCTCCTCCTGCTCCTTCTCTCTCACTCAAATAAATAAAATCAGGGGGGGAAATGTTTCTTTTAAATTAGCCAGAACTGGATTTCACAGCTCAAAATGCCAACACATCTAGATGCTAACACATCTAGAAAGTGGCCGGGTCGCTGTTTGAGTCTAGGTCTGTGTAAATACAAAGTCTGTGCCTCTCGTTGAAGTAAGGCAAGTAGGGGTCCGTCACTTATCCGACAGTCATTCTCAGCGCATCCCTGGTACCTCAGCACCGTCTCAGAAACCCAAACATGGGACTGGATCCGTGGGGACCCGGCAAGAAGCAGCCCTGCGTGGAGCGCTGAACCCTGTCACTTGAAACCTTTCTCCCTGTGTCATAGTAGCACGTGGAAACTTCTGGAAAGTCTGCAGGAGCCTCTGCTTGGAGGCTCCCCACCTCCTGTCCCATGTGGATATTTTTCTGTAGATACGACTCGCTCTGCCGCCTTCTGTGATAGAGTCTCTCATTTCACGTCCTACCAGTCGCGGACTGGCTTTGCTAGGATCTCTGTGGGTTGGAACAATCTGGATTTAAATTTAGATTTAATATAAGAAAGACAGAAAGAAAGCAGATGTTGCTCCCTCGTAAAGAAGAAGAGAATTGGGAAAAGGAAACATCGAGTGAGAAATTACCAGCCTGGGTTTGTCATTCTGTTTTGAAAGGTCGAGGATGTTGCCTCACACCGGCCTTGCGGTGAAACTTATTCCCACTAATGTGTAAGTGATGTATGAGTTGTCAGTTGTCAGTCTCTGCAGTTTCTGCACACCGCGACTGAGTCGTAGCGGGCATCCCGGGATAGATTGCCTTCATGCACTAGAAGAACAGACGCTGGAACTTTCTGGAAATACCTTAGACCACCCCTGCAGACTGTTGTTTATCTCAGTCTGCTTCCAAAAATGGAATTTAGTGGTTCTTCAAGTTCTGAAGGTGAGAGTATCTTCGCTTGACCCCGAGGTCCTCACTGCCTTCCCTTCCCTGGCTGCCTTTGGCTCAGGACCATCGCGAGGACTTGGAACAATGATCTGGGGGGAAAGTAAGCCAACAAGACGGCCAAGCGGAAGCGTTTCCCGTCCTCTGTCCTTGTTCTTTAATTCCTGCAGCTGCCGTGAAGGTGTGGGAGCAGAGCCTCAGGGAACAGGAAAGCATGTAAATCCACACTTTGACATCTTTTCCTGTCCTCAGGCCAAAAGTGACCAGGAGTATATGCGGTACATTCGCTCATTCATTTATAAAACAAACTTGATCGTGACTTTTGTATCACTCAGTCTTTGAGGATCTTACGACTTAGGGAGTTGGACGAGTCTCTTAGATCCCCGACTTTCTTTCTGTTCTACGACAGTCTCAGAGCACAAGACAGAGACGATGTTCATGCCTGACAAACACGCATTGAGGACCCAGGTTGCTTACTAGACCCTGACACAGGGGCTTCTCTCTCCCGCGCAAGAAAGTGTATCAGAATGCAGCTGAGCGAGAGACCGGGAGAGACCAGGAGAGACAGGGAGAGAGAAATCACTACAGGAATAAGCTCGAATCGAGTCTAAGTGAGAAGGCAAGTCATTTACACATTTTCATGGCTTAACAAGTATTAGTAATAAATTGTTTGCAACGAACTTCACAAATGACGTTCAAACACGCAGTATGTCACCACGAAAAACCGCGGCTCCGGATGGCAGGGCGGTACCGAACGCTTTCTGCGTCTGGAGTATTCCCGGCACGGTTTGTACCTTGTTTCGTCGCGTCCCAGCCCTCACGATGCCATCTGCTCAGCCGGTCCAGTGTTTTCCGACTTGGCTGTGCGTCAGAATTACCCGGAAGGCTCGTGAAAACACAGACCGCTGGGCCACCTTCAGTAAGTCTGGGTGGGGCTGAGAATGAGCTTTCCCAACACGTCCCCAGGGAATGGTGATGCGGTGGGTCCAGGAACCACACTCTGGGAACCCCTGATCGAGTCAACCCTTCATCCACTCGAAGGGCATTTCCTCAGACCTGCTGGGGACCGAAGTCAGGAGCTCAGTCCGGCATTGTTCCGTAGGAGCTGGAGTCCGCTGAGCACTGTGCTGGGGGCTCTCTTCTGACCTGATGTACTCCTTTATGACAATCCAGTCGAGCAGGTCTCTTTCCCCCATTTTACAGAGGAAGATACCACAGCCGAAAGAGACCAAGTAACCTGCCCCAAGTCCTGGGGACAGGTGTCAGAATGGGGATTTGAATCTCTGTCCGCTGGATGCCAAGTGGTCACCCGACACCGCACGGCACGCCCGGCTTGTCCCACAGCACTGAGGAGCTCACACGCCCGACTGCTATCCGTCGTTGCAGATTAAAACACACGCACCTACACACAAAACCCACGTTCAGAGAGGTTGCATGACCTGCCCAGTCACGCAGTGAGGAAGCTCTTACAACTGCATCTCCCTTTGGTGCCAAAGTGCTTTTCCCACTGTAAAAACCATTTCTCCGTGCTCTCTCTAGATCGAGACCTGTCTTAATCAGAGCCGGGGAAGACGGGGAGCCCAGGAAGCCAGAGCGCACCCTTCCAGTTGACGACGATGCATCTCGTGCGCCCGCGTGTTCTCGCTCTTCTGACAGCTGGGAGGCTGCGTCCCGCCCTGAGTCCGCACGGGCGAAGGCAACGTTTCCCTGATGACTCAGGATCCTGCTCGATGCTGAGGAACGCCCAAGAGAACGAAACAGATTCTGGAGGCCCGTTGACTATGGGGGGAAGGGACCGATTACCAGGGAGGAATTAAACTGTATTCTAATCACGGACCTCTTCTGTCCTCAGAGTGGAAGAAGGGCCCCACACCGAGACTCACCCAACGTTCCCATCGGATTGGGTTAAAATTAACCAAGTTCACCCCAATCTGTCTAAGCAGCTGACCAACTTCATGAAAACTCAGTGTTTTTCTGCTCTGGGGACTTGGTAAATCGCAAGGAAGGAAGCTTTTCCCCGACTCCCGTGTACCTGGTGTTACCCCGTCATCAGGGAGAGAAGCGAGCTGTATAATTACCTTTCGAGACATGAATCATCCTTGCTCCAGGGGCCCAGACCTACAGGAGGCTATAAAAGCAGCTCGAGGGCCAAGGGCAGACGCACACGGTCGGCCTCGCCTGGGCTGATCGCATCCCCGAGCCGCCCCGAGGAGATGAAGGTGCTCCCCGCGCCGGGCCTGGCTCTGCTCCTCCTCACGGCCCTCGAGCTGTCCGCCACCGCCCCCTCCCTGTCTGCAGCCACCCCCAGGACCTCACGGAACAACTACCACCTCGCACAGGTTTGTGAGTCTTTACACAATTCCTCCACCCGGGCCGGAAAATCTGCAAGGGTATAACGAGAAAACAAGGAAAAATCCGTTACTGTTTTGAGACCCCTCTGAGTGGCCCGGAGCTGAGGAGAGACTGCCCCCTGGACAGCTAGGACCCGTGTCAGATGCACGTGGGGGTGCACGAGGCAATGGAATAAACGAGCCTCCAGGTAGTGAGTTTCCTACTGAAATGGAAGCAACTTGCAAAACCCATGCAAGACAGAAACACCAAGTATCAGACGGCAAATGTTGGGGGAAATCGGGGCAGGAAAAGAGCCCCCGAGGTATAAGTCCCACCCTCGCGAGGCAGGTTGTCAGTGACACACTAAGCGTCTGGCGGCCACCAGAGAGAGGTCCTGGGTTCACGCGTTCGAGAATGGCCCAGCGTTCAGTGCCAGCTCGATCTCAGTCCAACGTGAACCTTTTGTCCCGGGCGCCTACCTGCTCCGCCCGAGAGCCATTCCTCTCTAAACATACTCCCAAGGACCTTACTTATGGCCACTTTCTGTATGTTCCTCTCTGAAGGTCTCTCTGAACTGGTTGGAAAGGATGTGATACAAATAATTCATGTTAGAATTTTTCCAACAATTATGTGACTCTAAGTGATTCAATGTTTATTTTGCTTCCAAGCGTTTGTGGCGTTTAAGGGAAGGTGACAATGTCATCTAAAGAAAGCTCCCCACAGCACCTGGCCGGCTCGGTCGGCAGAGCGTGCGACCCTTGATCTCGGGGTTGGGGGCTCAAGCCCCGTGTTGGGTACAGGGTTACATTAAAATCTGGGGGAAAGCGTCTGACCATGGAACTCCCAATGTTAGGGGAGGTGTGTGGGTGAGACGTGTTTGGGCCGGGACCTAACGGCTGTCCGTCGACCACACCGCAGGCTTTCCTGCCCACTACGCTCCACCAGGGCACACGCACACGCCAACCACTTGCACACCCATCCAAGCTCATTAGTCGGCAACCCCCACCAGTCATTAAACATTTCATATCAGCCTTGCTTATAAATGAGGTAGCAGAGGCCAAGAACAGAGCTCTTAACCTGACCTCTGACTACAGCCCACTGTCAGGCAAACTAAATTCACGGTAACGTATCTCAGAATTCAGGGTCTATTTCAAACAGTGACTTTCGCGGGTACCCTGTAGCTCGGGGTCCCTTCTCCCGAAATGTAATTTTCCCTCACCCGGTGTCACGTGGCTCTGACTCAGAGGCTAGAGTTGCTGGGACCTCCGGAAGGAGGGTGATGCTGAGGTCAGGACCCACATGAGGGCGTCCAAGACTGTGATTCCTGTCCTGGTCCAGACAAACCACAGTCATGGGGTCAAACCGGCCTCAGCATTCTCGTCCACGTATCACCTGCGTCTACACCGCAGAGGCGGAGGACGGCAGAACTGAAAATACTCATGAGCAGCAAAAAGTAGCTGAGCCCTGAGCAGTCTATGCAGGAAAGAGACAGAAAGTCTTAGGAAAGACAGGCTTGCTAGGAGCGTTTGGAGAGACTGAAGTGGCCTTGGGATGCTGGGGGTCCCTGACAACTTCTGTTCCAAACTAGGTCCGCTCTCCTCGGGCTCCCTTACGACCTGCTTAGAAAGACCCTGCTCCGAGGACCAGGGGAGCTCGGCCAACAGCATCTTCTCCTGCAGCAGCCCCAGTCACCAGCCCCGGGCAGGAAAAAGGCATCCCCTTGAGCAAGCTAGCATGATCTGAGCAAACGGCTAGAGTGGGTCCCAGTGACTGGAAAGAATTCGCGTCCCACCCCGTGGTTTATAGGGATTCAGCGACCGCTGCCGTCTGCCGTGCGTGGTTTCTCTTCTGCTCCGCTTCGGTTTTACTACTGTTTTCTTTAGTTCCTGTAAGTGCAAGTCTAGCTTGAACACCCAGGATTTTCCTACTTTTTGAGGGAGGCTTGGATGGCTATGTATTTCCCCCTTAGGACCAACTTTGCCTTATTCCGTGGGTTTTGAACTGATGTGTTTTCGTTCTCATCGGTTTCCATGAATTGTTTAAGTTCTTCTTTGACTTCCTGGTTGATCCAAACTTTCTTTAGCAGGATGCTTTTTAACTTCCAAGCGTTTGAGTTCCTTCCAAATTTGGTCTCTTGATTGAGTTCTAGTTTCAAGGCATTGTGGTCTGATACTGTGCAGGGAATAATCTGTCTTTTGATATTGGCTGAGACCTGATTTGGTTATTTGTGACCCAGTATGTTGTCTATTTTGGGAGAAGTTCCATGTGCACTCGAGAAGAATGAGTATTCTGTTGTTTTAGGGTGGAATGTTCTGTATATATCTACAAAGTCCATCTAGTCCAATGTGTCGTTCAAAACTCCTGTTTTTTTGTTGTTGTTGATCTTCTGTTTAGTTGATCTGTCCAGTGCTGAGAGACGAGTGTTAAAATCTCTAATGTTGGGGTGCCTGGGTGGGCACCTCAGTGCTTAACCCTCAGTGGGTTAAGGCCTCTGCCTTCGGCTCAGGTCATGATCCCAGGGTCCTGGGATCGAGCCCTGCATCAGGCTCTCTGCTCAGCAGGGAGCCTGCTCCCCCCCCACCCCGCCTGCCTCTCTGCCTACTTGTGATCTCTGTCTGTCAAATAAATAAATAAAATCTAAAAAAAAAAAAAGTCTCCTAATATTAATGTATTCTTGTCTGATTCTTTATTTCGGTTAGCAGCCGGCTTATGTAGGTGGCTGCTCCTGTGTTGGGCCATAGATATTTATAATTGTTAGGTCTTCTGGGTGGACAGACTCTTTAGGAATAAAACAGTGTCCCTCTGGATCTGTTACTGCAGTCCTCATTTTAAATTCTAGTTTGCCCAACATGAGAATCGTTACCCAGCTTTCTTTTAAGGCACATTAGCACGAAAACTGGTTCTCCAGCCCTTCACTGTCAGTCTGGAGGTGTCTTTAGATTCACCAAAGGCAAGTGAAACAAAAGCACAAATAAACTTTTGGGACTTCATCAAGATCAAAGCTTCTGCACAGCAAAGGAAACAGTCAACAAAACAAAGAGGCAACCCACAGAATGGGGGAAGATATTCGCAAAGGACGCTACAGACAAAGGGCTGATATCCAAGATCTATAAAGAACTCTTCAAACTCAGCACACACAAAACAGATAATCATGTCAAAAAATGGGCAGAAGACATGAACAGACACTTCTCTAAAACAGACATACAAATGGCCAACACATGAAAAAATGTTCAAAATCACTAGCCATCAGGAAGATTCAAATCAAAACCATAATGAAATACTACCTCAGACCAGTCAGAATAGCTAAAATTAACAAGACAAGAAACAACCAGTTTCGGCGAGGATGCAGAGAAAGGGGAACCTCCTACACCGTTGGTGGGAATGTAAGCTGGTGCAGCCACTCTGGAAAATAGTAGGGAGATTCCTTAGGACGTTAAGATAGAGCTTCCCTATGACCCTGCAATTGCACCACTGGGCATTTACCCCAAAGATACTGATGTAGTGAAAAGAAGGGCCAGCTGTACCCCAATGTTCATAGCAGCAATGGCCACGGTCGCCAAACTGTGGAAAGAGCCTAAATGTCCTTCAACAGACGAATGGATAAAGAAGATGTGGTCCAAATACACTATGGAGTATTACTCAGCCAGCAGAAAGGATGAACACCCACCGTTTGCATCAAGATGGATAGAACTGGAGGGGATTATGCTAAATGAAATAAGCCAAGCAAAGAAAGATAATTATCATATGGTTTCAGTCATATGTGGATCATAAGCGATGGCAAGGAGGACCATAGGGGAAGGGAGGGAAATTCAAAGGGGGAGAAATCAGAGAGGGAGAGGAGCCATGAGAAACTATAGACCCCGAGAAACAATGTGGGGGTTTCAGACGGGAGACAGGAGGGTGGAGAGGGTAACGTGGTGATGGGTATTGAGGAGGGCACATGCTGTGATGAGCACTGGGTGTCATACACAACTACCGAATCACTGAACACTGCATCAAGGAGTAATTAGGTACTATACAGTGGCTAACTGAACATAATAAAAATAAATAAATAAAATAAATGAAAAATAAAAACTTAAAAAAAAAAAAGATTCTCGCAAGGAACCACCACCAGGGAAGTGAGCGTCCCCGGCGTGCAGGGTACGGGGTGAGGATAAGCTGACACCCCACCCCCACCCCGGAGCACCTTGTCCAAACAAGCCAGCGCACCTCACTCCTTTCATTGTTTCCTGAACAACTACAGTCCAGTCCACAGCAGAAAACTTTGGGATCTAGGAAAGGATGAAAAATAAGTCGCCACCCATAGTATGACAACCCAGAGGTAAACAGGTCTGATACGGACCTATTTCTTTTTCTTTCCATTACTGATGTTACTCGTGTTCACACAAATTACATGCATATGTTTATTATCAGTAGATCAATTGACATCAATTTTCAATGTTAATTTGCATATTAACCTTATATTAACATACATGTGTAACAAACAGGAGTTTAATATGTACACATTATAGTGTTTCGTTTATTTTTGGAATTGTGCTTATAATCCGTATAAAGACTTTACCTCTATATCGTCATTCTACCGAGTGTGTTTTTCCATGCCATTAAATACTCTTCAAAAATGGGTTCTTAGAGGCCTAGTGTTGCTTCATATGAATGCGTAATAATATACCCAACAAATCTGCTACGGTTAGACAGTTTGCTGTCAGTGCTTTATGATTTATGTACATAAATATGCACATAGAGCAGAAATCCTGCACATAATTTATATAGAAAATAACTAAATATACAGTTCCTGTGATAAACATTTACAGGCACTAAGTAAATGCCTCATGTATAATATAAAAACGTAAAATTTTACATAAAATGAAACAGACATACAATTCATCAGCTGTTCCGTGTTTCCCTGAAATACGGTGGACCCTGGAAGCCTCCGGCCGGCCGCAGGCTCTGGCTCTCACCCCACCCGGGAAGTCCTAGAAAAGTGTCTTGAATGATAAATTTAGAGGTTTGAAGCCTTAATGGGCACGTGAAAAGCTTATAATCTATGGGTGATTTTATTTTCCTCGGGGGAGACAAAGGGCCAGTCGCGGAATCTGCCCTGGGAAGACAGGTTCAAGCCCGCACTCCACGCACTGAGCGACGGAAAGCCAGCAGGGAGCGGAACGGGCCGTCTGCCTTTCGGCGACTACAGTAGGGCTCTGAGCATTAAAATCCTATCCAGCCTGCATAATGTACAAGGAAAACATGGCACCGGTGACTGTCCTCTTGGGAAATACACTAGTCTTGGTTTTGCAAATTGGGTCAAGATTTCAATGACAAACGCTCTGTGGGGAAAGTGTTCCCATTAACTTCCTTCTGTTATTTTTTCCTCTTAGAATAACTAGTCCTTTTAGGAAAACTGTAAAATGCAAGTGAGTAAAAAAAAGAAACCATACAATCCCCACCACCCAGACATAACCATTGTCAATAATGCGGCATGTCTCTGTTGAAGCTTTATTGAGCCGAGTGTATCTCCTTTTTTTCAAAGATGGGGATATGCGGTCCCGCCTATTTTTAGCTTGTCAGAATATTGTTCCTTTTTCTAACCTGAGCGCAAGTCTCTCGCAGACGTGTCAGCCTGCCTCTCCATTCCAGGCGTATCTTGACAAGTATTACACCAGGAAGGCAGGGCTCCAGGTCGGCGAGATGGGGGCGGCAGGAGGCAGAGCCCTGGTCAAGAAGATCAAGGAGCTACAAGCCTTCTTCGGCCTCCGCGTCACCGGGAAGCTGGACCGGCCCACGATGGACGTCATCAAGAGGCCTCGCTGCGGAGTTCCCGACGTGGCAAACTATCGCCTCTTCCCAGGTGAACCCAAATGGAAAAAAAATGCTTTGACATACAGGTAATGAGATGCGGTCTTTCCAAAGTCAGAGAGAAACACCCTCTCTCCTTTCCTTCTCCTTTAGAAATATCCTCCTTCGATCTGTATAAAAGTCCTGACTCCTCACCGCTGTAGGGAAGACTTTTTAGGGCTAAGCTTTAGACGGGGACATTGGAGGACTCATTACAAAATATGATCTCAGAGTTTTTCCAATGGCTGGCTGTTTCGGTCACAGCAAGTAATTTTATCAATTAGAGACAACATACTTGTCTTTAAAGAAAAATAACCTAGTTTAGATTACTAACCTGACAGTACCAACCAGTTTTCTTAAAACAAGTTCCTCAATCAGAAGAAAACAAGAAAACTCACCTATTAACAAGGCAAATTGTTTTATTAATTCCAAAAATAATTTTTTGATGATTTATTAAATGCCTACTCCAGACATTCGAGTTTGGAGATACAAAGGTGAGTCACTCCAGTTCCCTGACCCTCACGGCCCTTCTCGGGAGACACACAAGCAAACAGACCCTTGCAGCTCCCTGGGACAGGTGTGAGCCTGCCGGCCCAAGCAGAGAACTGTGGTCGCACCCAGAGGGGGTACAGGGACCCACTGCTGAGCCAGCTGGCTTCCTTCCTGGGGGCCCCCGTCCGCCTGCGGGTTGGCTTGGAGGCAGGCTGCACACCTGGGCCTTGTACCTGCTGGACAGATGTGGCCTTGCAAACGGGCGGCCTGCACCTGCATTTTTGCCCTGGGCCTGGCTAACGGCGAGGATTCTCCCGGGGCAAGACGAGTCCAGGCAGTTCGGGGCGTGCAGCGGGCCGGCCCAGTGGGCAGCTGCTGCCCAGGGCAGCCGAGAGCCAGGCCAGGCATGGGGCCAGAGTCTGTTCTTCAGATGAGCCCATCTGGCCGAGACCGGGGCCGGCGTGAGGCGGGGCTGTTCCAACAGTCCCCGCGGGGCGGTGCTGGAGCTCACTCCTCCCGCTCCCAGAAGCCGGTCTCCACCCGTCTGGGGTTTTGCACCCAGTTGTCAACCGCCCCACACTCCTGCAGGCTGGTGGCTGAACAGAGCCATTATTAAAAATTAAGCTCTACATACCTGCAATTAAATTATATTTATACACCAGTTATTACATATTACATTCTGGATGTTATATGGAATTAAAAATAAACGGCGAGCCAACATTGCTTCCGTCACTGTCCCACACGTAACTAGGATCTGTGTTCACGAGGCCATTCACATTTTATCCTACGGTGGGGGGCCCTGGGCTGCTGCTCATGTCTTCCCAGCTGTCCCCGTGGGGGGGCGATGGGTGGCTTGAAATTTTCCCCAGTGAGAGCGTTTGCAGTATGGAAATTACAAAGCCCTCCCTTGAGAAGTTTTGGTCACGGACCCTGTCCTTACAGGGCAGCAGCTCAGCAGGGGGTCCCGAGTCCCCGTCCCCCATCCTGTGTCCCCCCCACCTCGTCCTGGCTCAGCAGGGGTCCCGAGTCCCCGCGGTCGGTCCAGCGAGGGTCCACAGCCCCGCAGCAGAGCGCCGGGGGCTCCTCTCAGCCCTGCCCGGGCGGCGACCGGCCTGAGTCCCTAAGGCGGCTCCGAACAGGGTCATCACTCCGCTGCGCCCAGGAAGGTTAAAATCTGGGGTAATCCTGTAACAAGGAGAATCAAACCGTTCCAGTGGCGGGTGATTCCCAGGAGCAAATATGAAAGCAAAACAACATGACCGTTGGGGAGAAAAATGCCCGCATGGCAGACCCTCGCCACCCCAGTTCCCACCACCTCAGGGCCGGGACGCCTTGGGGCCCAGCGCTCACTGAGAGGAAACCGTGTCCTTCTGTTCCCGCAGAATATCCAAATACACGCCTTCCATGCCCTCGGCGGAGGTGGACAAGGCCGTGGAGATGGCCTTGCGGGCCTGGAGCAGCGCCGTGCCGCTGAGTTTCGTCAGGGTGAACGCGGGCGAGGCCGATATCATGATATCGTTTGAAACTGGAGGTACGGGGGCCGTTCTCGGACTTTCGTGCTGACCCACAGGAGACAAGCCCAGACGAGTTTCCTTCTACAGCCTTTAATGAGGGCAGTCCCCAGGATCCTCTTCTACACAGAGTGACGGGTGGAGGCCAAGGTCATGGCAAGGTGATGGGTATGTCCGGCCAGGACACGGGACCTGGGGAGTTCTCAGCATGCCCCGCCGTGCTGGGCGGGGCAGGAGAGGGGGCTCTGCTCTCACTGTGCTGTCCCTTCAGAGACAGAGTCGTCCCATTTAGCTTCCCTGTTGGCTAGGAGGCCAGCGGACCTCATCCCCATGGCACTGCTCCCTGCCACACACCCCCTTCCGTATCCGCCGGGAGTCCCCACCAGAGGAAGCGCACGCCACAGTGGCCCTGGCCACGCTCCCCCCGTGGCAGCGGTCAGGAAAGCAGCGTTGCCGTCTCATCCACACCCTCTGGAGTCCCCAGGTCTCCCCCACCTCACCCACCCCTGCACCCTGTCCTCGCCCTGGTGAGGAGTGGAGGCCTAAAGGGGCACAGGGCGTGGGGGCGGGCTCCGAGCCCCTTTCAGAGCCGCCCGTCCAGGGAGCTCAGCTCAGCCCTTCTCAGGTTCCAGGTAGCCGAGGTGAGCGAGCCCGCCCGCCTCCTCCCTCCACAGACGCCATGGCCGAGGGCCCCTGTTCCTTCAGGTCTCGACCTTCAGGGAGTCTCGGGTCCTGGGACGTACATGTTGGGGGTGGGGGCAGGGAGGGAGGCAGGTCCTGGGTGTGAACCCTTCCGGGTAGCCCTGCGTATGACCTGGCCCGTGTCGGGTTCTCCTCCCCGCAAGGCTTCTGCAACATGCCTCATTTTGTTCTCTCTCCTTTATCAAATTTCTGATAAACTGTTAGTTAAATATAAGCAAAACAGAAACATGGAAATCTCTACAGGTTAGGATTTTAGGGACTCCTTTACTGCTTGCATGAGCTGATACAGGAAAGCATATTGAGATGCCCGAGGAAACTTCCCCTCCTGGGAACCTCCCTGCGTCGTCTTGCCAGGTAGAAACAGAAGAACACGTTTGCCCCCTTCGCTGCGCGTCGCTGTCTCAGCCGCACCAGACTCGCACGCTCAGCCCGCCCACACACGCACACCCCAGCCTGTCGGGGCTGCTTCCCACTCCTTCTGTAAGATGTCTGTAGGACATAGACATTGCAATGAAAACAGTCACGAGAGCATTTTTTCTATTTTTAATGCTAATGATCTTTGAAAGGCCAAATATCCCTCCTCATCTTTCAGTGGACGATTACTGGTTGACATGTGAGCTTCTTATAAAAAATGAGTATCGGAAAGTAAATCTTGAATGAGAAGTGTCAACGCTGTTTAAAAAAAAAAAAAAGGTGTCCCTTCCCTGTAATGTGAAGCACGCCCCCCAAATTGCCAAGAGGACTCACTGCTGTTGGCATCTCTCCCCACCCGTTTAGATCACGGGGATTCCTATCCGTTCGATGGCCCTCGAGGGACTCTCGCCCATGCATTTGCACCTGGGGAAGGCCTGGGAGGCGATACCCATTTCGACAATGCTGAGAAGTGGACTATGGGAATGAATGGTATATATGCACAATTCACCATAACCTGGAAAATACTGTACCTTCTTCTGGGCCTCCACCATGAAACCCTGAGGTTCAACGTCCCAAGCCACCCTTTAACTAGGGAGGCTGGCTAGGAAAACAAGTAAGCCAAAAATCCAAAAGGGAACACCATAAGGGAAAAGACCCCCCTCCCGTGTGCCGTACACTTGTCTGAACTCTGGTTCCTGCCTGCGATCTCGGGGAGGAGCGAGCCCTCCCCGGCACGGCTCTCTTTTTCGTTCCATAGCATTTACTGTCTCTTACTTGTACTTGGAAGTGCGCTGTGTTCCGAGATGACTGGGGGGAATCCGTGCTCTCCAGAGAAGGGTGACGGGAATGGGTTTTAAAGTTCTAGGATCTCATGCCCATCTGATCCGTGTCTCACGGCCCCTGGTAGCTGTAATTAGGCCCTTCTGGATCCCGTGCAGCTGACAAGGAACAAAATGGATTGGTTGACATTTCCAGCCTTCCCACTCCAAAGCCCCTTCTAGCCGAGGGGGAGAGCACCAGGGAATCCTCAGCACCAGAATAACCCACCAGCCTCTGAAGAATCTGCTTAGGAAAAGAAAACAAGTTCACTGTGATGGGGGCGTCCATTCTCCCGTGAAGACGGAAGACACTGAAAACAAAACCCCAAGTCGAGGTGGTCTTTCTCTGTCTCCTCTCCTGTAGGTTTCAACTTATTCACCGTGGCTGCCCACGAATTTGGCCACGCCCTGGGCCTGGCCCACTCCACAGACCCATCAGCGCTTATGTACCCGACGTATAAGTACCAGCATCCCTACGGGTTCCACCTGCCCAAGGACGACGTGAAAGGGATCCAGGCCTTGTACGGTACGCGCCTGCCCTCCCTCGGCGGCTCACCATGAGCGCCACAGGCATTCAGTCTCCCACTTAGAGAAAGTGTCAGTTGCCGGGAGTCACCTGCACAGGTAGAGGTCAAGCTCGGGACAGTAGCCGCACCTGTGCCCTTTTAGGAAGAGCTTATTTCCAGATGGGAACACAGCACCCTGGTTCCTCAAGCGCCATAGAAAATGCCGTCATTCGCCTGGGCGTTGGGGGTTTTGTTTTGTTGAGCGTGGGTCCGAATTCGGTAGTGGGAGAGGACGGGTGTGTTCCGTAGTTCCTGTATATGGTCCTTTCCCATCTGCGGATCACTGACCTTCTCTTCCTAAAAACAGCAAGCGTTGTTCTAAGACCTAGACAGCCTGTGCCTTGCCACATGGTGCCGTGGGAGTCCCCGTCTCACCCCGTGTTTCCCTCCCGGACGGCCGAGAGAGTGGAGGCTCAGACACAGTAAGCGTCCCAAGATACTCCAGATGCTCTCAGGAGCTAGCATTCCTCCCAAGGTGATAAAGGAGCATTAGGAGCTCTAGACCTGCCTTCCTCACCACAAAGACAGACCCACGAAGTCCTGAGAGGGGATCCCGGAGCCCTCTTAGACCTTGACCCTTTGGCTTTCACGGATCCAAGGCAGACAGCGCTAGGAAGCAGACCTTCCCCTTAGCCTCAGAGGCTGGCTCCTCCGCCTTCGCCCGTCAGAGGCTCTCAGCATCCTCTCGGCCCAGGAAGGGGCCCGGAGAACCAGGCTGGCTCATCTTCCCGAGCTCGGCCAGCCCGCCTGGAGACGGGCACACACCTCGGCAGACAGCCCCTGAGCCGTGGGAGACCTGTGTCGTCCAGGGAAGTGTTCAGCCGGCTCTCCCCACCTCAGAGACGGGGTCCGTGCCAGCTCTGTCCCTCCTCTGAGTGACAGAGACAAAGGCTGTGAATCCCTCCATTGTACACACTTGGCTCCGGAGAACAGAGTGGCCGGGTTCCAAGGTGAAGCAATCCCCGCGGGCCACTGAGAGGGACCGAGCCCCAGTGCCTGCGTGCCCCTTCCAGATCCTTCCATACGGAAGGTCACCGCCGTGCTGAAGGCCATGGTCACAGAGCCAGGGGACGGAAGCATTTGTCTTGATGTGGCCATTTCTGTACAGGTGACCAGAATGCATGAGCATGGTGTGCCGTGGCTGAGGAACAGACATGTCACCCACTCAGGGCCACCCTGCTGCCGCTGGCCCTTTAGCAGGCAGCATGGCTCATAGGGAGTGTTCAAAGACTGGCAGCACATTCCTGACCTGGCCGCCTTCCAGTTTCTGATCTTTTCCCAAAGCCTCACCCCATTGCTGACCCTGTGCCACCCCAGAGCTTACCATCTCTCTCTCTCACGGATCCTTCCCTGTGCCTCCGTCCCTCTGGGCACCATGGGGACTTGCTCGAGGGCAGGGACCCACCAGCCCCGACAGCTCAGCCAGCCCCAGCTTCCCTCCTGCAGATGACATACTGTCTCCAGGAGCACGGGGTGGGAGAAAGCCCCCGGCAGCTCTCCCCAGGGCACAGGCCCCCGCTTTATGGAAGGATCTAGCAGAAGGTGCCCTGAACCAGCACGCCACTCCGGGGAACCTTCTTGCTGTAAGGACGACTCAGCCTTTCCTGGGTGCCTGATAAAAGGCTTATCGTGCAGGGTGCCCAGAAGTAGAGGAAAATGATAGGGAAACACACGGGGAAGTTATCTTACTAACAACGAAGAATTTAACTACCAAGAAATAATAGTTAAAAAAAATAGAAGTGGCAACTTTTAAAGAATAAAAAAGTTAAGGGATGCCTGGGTGGCTCAGTGGGTTAAGCATCTGCCTTCGGCTTAGGTCATGATCCCAGGGTCCAGGGATCGAGTCCTGCATCGGGCTCCCTGCTGAGCTTCTCCCTCTGTTGCTCCCCCTGCTTGTGCTCATTCTCTCTGTCAAATGGGTAAATAAAATCTTTTTTTTTTTAAAGAATAAACAAAAGTGGCAACTATTAAAAACCATCTCTGGTTGGGAGCATCCGCAGCTGTCAGGGAAGTTAGGTGTGACGGAATCAAGGACACGATTGCTCTGACAGTCACTACGGGCCACTCGCTCTCCCGAGGGCTTCACAGACAGGAGTTCTCACAAAGCCCACCGAGGCAGCTCCTGTCCTCCCCCCTCCCGTTTCACTGAGGAAGAGACGGAGCCTCGGAGAGGCTCCCGGATGTGCCCGTTTATCGTACAACTCCACAACTAGTGAAGCTGGGATTCAAATGGGGGTCCACCTGCCACAGGCAGCCACGCACCTTATCACCTGTCACATAGCCCAAGGGGGTCTCTGGAGCAGAAGGGGACGCGCTAGATTCCTGGTGCCATTTTGACCAAGTCACTTTGAATCCTAGGACCCCGGAAAACATTCCTGGGAAAGCCTACCGTGCCCCACGCACCCCCTCAAAGTCCTTCCAACCCCGACCTCTGCGACTCCAGCTCCTCCTTCGATGCCGTGACGATGCTGGGAAAGGAGCTCCTGCTCTTTCGGGACCGGTAAGCCTCAGATACAGCTCCACGTCTCTCCCGCCTGGATCCACGCAGCTCGCTAGGGGTCCTGCTGCCGCCACGTTTGAGGACCGTGCAAAGATGCCGTCCTGTGTGGCACCAGGGTGGGAGGCACGGGTCTCCGCGGAGACACAGAACCGCCCAAACCACCATTTGTGGGGCAGCTACCACACTCTTGGCACTGGGCAGAGCGTTTTCCATATATGTGAGGTACTTCTAACCCTTTTCACTGTGAAGGAGAATTTACAGTTGCAGAAAGAAGCTCAAAGAGAATAAGGTACTCTCCTGAGGTAGCAGGTCCCTTGAGTAGCTGAGTTACAACATCAGCCCAGATGTATCTGATGCCTGTTTTGTCCATCACTGTATCCCTAGTGAGAGCACACAGTATATGGTCAATAAATACTCATCAACAGGCTAGATAGATAGATAGATGGACAGACAGGTGGGTGGGTGGATGGTTGGATGGTCAGAGGGACAGATGGATGGCTGGCTCGCTGGGTGGATGGATGGATGGATGGAGAGATGGTCAGAGGGATGGACGGATGGGTGGCTGGGCGGGTGGGTAGTTGATCAGAAGCATAGATGGATGGATGGATGGATGGATGGATGGATGGAGAGATGGATGGACAGGTAGGTAATTCCAAAGTCATCGCTCTGCTGAAACCCCTCTTTCTCAAGGCCCCTTGACTTTTCAGCCTGGGCGGGGGAGGAATACCAGTGGGTTCTGGCTCTTCTGTAGCGACAGCTCCTGAGGAACATCCTGAGGTTTGAGGATCTGATTCTGTTGCTTTAGGAATGTTTCTTTTGAATTGATTAATAGAAATTTTTATAGTCCTATGAGTTGTAAAGGACAGTGAGGTGGAGTTGATATTTAAATTTAACGGCACAGGAGGTATGCCTGGGTGGCACAGGGGGTTAAGTGTCTGACTCTTGGTTTCGGCTCAGGTCATGATCTCAGGGTCCTGGGAACCCCCACAGAAGTCTCCGTATTCAGGAGGAAGTCTGCTTGAGATTCTCGCTCTCCCTCTCCCTCTGCCCCTTCCCTCACTCATGCTCTCTCTCTCTTTCTAAAAAAGTTAAAAATTAAATTTAAAAAATTTAAAAGTATATTGACTAGCAGAGGAGATTGACTAACTCGTGATACCAGAGAAGCTGGGATCTTTAGGGACAGTGCTGGCGGAACAGCTGTGTTTATAGCTGTGTGAGCTGATCAGCGGGAGGGCTGGTTGATCTTTATTTTTTTTATAAAGTTATTTTTATTCTTTTTTTATTAGATTTTACTTATTTATTTGACAGAGGGAGAGAGATTGCAAGTAGGCAGAGTAGCAGGCGGGGGTGGGGGGGAGGATGGGATGCAGGCTCCCTGCTGAGCAGAGAGCCCCATGTGGGGCTCGATCCCAGGACCCTGAGATCATGTCCTGAGCCGAAGGCAGAGGCTTTTTTTTTTTTTAAGATTTTATTTATTTATTTGAACAGAGAGAGAGAGAAATCACAAGTAGGCAGAGAGGCAGGCAGAGAGAGGAGGAAGCAGGCTCCCCGCTGAGCAAAGAACCTGATGTGGGACTCGATCCCAGGACCCTGAGATCATGACCTGAGCCGAAGGCAGAGGCTTAACCCACTGAGCCACCCAGGCGCCCCCTGGTTAATCTTTATTAGTATGTTTATGGTCATGGTCATCACTCAGAGAAATCAAATAGAAGTAAATTTAAGATTAGTGTAATAAGGAAAGAGGAAATATAATTTTTTTAAGCCTCTCAGGTTTGAAATTAATGTGGAAGTTCTCATGAGAGGACAGGAAATGGTTTTTGGTGACAACGTTTTCTAGTTGGGGTATGTCAACTAACAACGATGTTAGTTTTTTGTTGGCTGAAAGGCTGAGGAATGGTGAGAGGCCATGAGTAATCGTTGGGGAAAACCCAAGGAGTGTGGAAAATTCATAAAGGGGTGAAGGAGCATTAAATTTTGTGTTTTGGGCTCTGAGGTTATGTTCAAGTGCTGGAATGGGAGTGGAAGGTTAGGGCAGACCGTGCAGACCTTTAGGCCGCACGCATCCTTGCGTGAGGATCAGTGGTCGGGGTCGTGTTGTGGGGAATAAAAATCCAGCAAAAATTCTTCCAGTTACAAGACGCTTCCTAGCGCCGATCGGTGGGGGCTGCGGTGTTTGCACTGTTAGAACTCGTGTCAACTAGCAAGGTTGTCTTAGCCGTGGGAAGAGAGTAGCTGTGGGATGGCAGACGGCCACTGGGAAGCAGACTTCGCAGGGCTGGGCGCCCACCCAAACAAGACAGCTCTGCTCACCAGCCCTGAGGTCGGGTTCTCCCGACACCGAGCAATTCTCAGACTCCAGCTGGGGGTCCCACGACTCCACTCACTGCTGACGGCCTCCACCCGGAGATGACCCGACCCCGCGGGTTCCGGGCTCCGTCCTACAGGACCGCGCTCCGCTCCAGATGCCAGTTCTAACCAACCGGCTGTAAATCACGTTCCCATGAACTCCTCCCTGGGTTTGACTGCTTTACGAGCGCAGCAGACAGAACTCAGGAAACCAGTTTACTCGTGAGATTAAAGTGCATGAGAAGAGGATGTAACTCAGGAAAGGCCAGAGGCAGAGACGCCCGGAACCGTGTCTGGAGAAAGGGCTCGAAGCTTCCATGCCCTCCCCAGGTGCAAACCGCCCCCCACATCTGCCCGTCCGCTTGTGTTCAGCGACCCAGAACGTCCCCAGAAGCCCCTTCTTTGGGGGTTTCTGTGGCGGCTTCGTCACAGAGCCACGACTGATTAAATCACCGGCCTTTGGCAACTGATCCAACCTCTATCCGCCCTTCCCTCCCTGAAGGGGGAGAGGTGGGTGTTGGGACTGGATGTTCCAACTCTCTACTTACCTGGTTGTGCCCTGGGGTAACCAGCCCCCCCCCCCACCAGGTACTTTCCGAAAGTGACCTTGTTAACGTAACAAAGAATACCTTGATTCTCTCATCACCGGAAATTCCCAAGCTTTCAGCGGGCTCTGTGCCAGAAACCAGGAGGAAGACCAAATGTGTATTTCCTGCTATAAATCCCAGTATCGCTGATATGTTGACAGTTTTGATAACGAAGCCTGTGGAGTAGAAGTCCGTAAGAAAAGGCCTCCCTGTGAAGCTGGTCTTCCAATAATGAGGTTGTAGGAAAGGGTCAAGCTTTAAGCCACCTGGTTTTCCGATGTCTTGTTCATCGTTTAAATGATCAACCACAGACCCACGGCATATGAATAACACGGATTTAAAACATGCCTGTGAGCGGAAGCGAGGGATGCGGGGTGTGGTGGTTAGTATCATCAGTAACCGTTGTTAGGACCAACCAGCTAGCGGGAAAGAAGGCGACAATCTTTCCAATGTCATTTTGGGTGAGAGCACAGACGGCTGTAACCAGCCTGGTCCAGCAGCTAGACCGAGTGTTAGTGTTGGACGAGTATTATTTCCTGTCATTGGGTAGAAGGGACTTCAGAGAAAGACACATGCTGCGACTATTGTATTTGAATGGAGGTAAGTGGAGACTGACCTTGGGTCTTCGGTGACAAAGGGAGGTCATGGGTGAAAGCCAAGCTGGACAGGTTTCCCAGCTGCAGTGAGACAATACACTTAGTGGAATGAGGTCACGGTCAAGGTCACGTGTGCGGATTTGTTGGAGACCTCATGCATTCACATTAGATCGCCCCTTCTCGGAGGCTCCGTAGCTCAGGGGTTAGAGCACTGGTCTCGTAGATCGCCCCTTCTCTCCGGGCCCCCTGGCTCTCAGGGAGCAGGGGGCTGTGCCCATGGCTGATCGCTGGGATCACTTCTTTTCTTAGAGGAAAAGCCACACCAACACTCATCCTCGTTCCTCCCTCGACCGGGGACAGAATTCGTTTGCTTCAGAACAGACAGATGTAGGTCAAGAACAGCATGTCTGAATACTTTTCACTCCTTTTCCTTCATTGGAAGAGTGGTCATTGGGCCCATATGGAGGGCCCAGCCCCACTGTAGTGGCTGGAGATACAAAGGAGAAATACTCACCTCGCCTTTGCACACCTCAGTTACCTAAGGGAGTAAGACATTCCAACACACTGCCATCACCCTGTGTGCTCACACAACCTCTCTGTGCACGAGGGAGGAGAGAGCAAGCTCTCGGGGGTCTCTTCTTAGAAGGATGCTAATCACTTGAGACCAGAGATCCACGGCCAGGATCTCTTCTAAGCCTGGTTACCCCCCACTGGTCCCACCCAAATGTCACCCTCCCATCACTCCGGGGGGTAGGGCTTCAACATACAAATTGGGTGAGGACACAGGCGTTCAGCCCATAACAGAGTCATCACATTTTTCAGCACACATTTCCTTCCAGATTTTTCTCCTGTGTAGACAGACACAGTCTAAGTCCAGGACGGGAGTAGGGATGTCCACAAAAATGGGATTTTACAAGATGCGTGGATTTATAAACTCTCTTTGCTCCGCAATAGCTCATTTTTCCATGCCAATGAGTTTTATTTGTCATTCACTATACAAACGCATATATTATGCCATGAGTAGATACATCATCACATATTCAACCAATCCCATAGTTTTAAGCATCTGCTTGAACTTGGACACAATCTTAACAGTGGTTGGGCGTCTGCTTTTCTGAAACGCCTAGAGCAGAGCCAGAGCCCAGGTTCAGCATCAGGCTCAGGAGGTTCAATTGCAGCACTGCTTCCGGCTGAGCGGGGGACCCTGAGCGGGTGCTGGGCAGAACACACAGCGCGGGCTCGGTGAGCAGCAGACGCTGTATTGAGCGATGGGAACCGGACCATCCCAACAGCAGATCATGGTTTAGAAACAGCTTGAAGTATTTCTTACGATTATTTGTTTTTAAGGATTTTTATGGAGACTTACCGATGATTGTCTTCCTTTCTATTATTACCAAAAAGTGAAGGAGAACAGAATTGGTCGGCATTGACCAACCGCGACAGGCAAGGTGCAGAGCCGGGAGCACGACGCGAGGGGTGGGGCTGTCACCTGTCCCACAACCCAGACCAGCGCGGGGAGCGCTCCTTCCCTGAGAAGACACCAGGTGCCTCCGCGCAGCACGGAGCTTACTCTTGGGAGAAGAGACAGAGAGGAGACCGAGAAGTCAAAGATGTGACGCCCCATGAACAACTATATCTGTTTTCTTTAAAAAAGGAAAAAAATGTTAAAAAAAAAAAAAACCTATTATCCAAGTATGAGCAACGGCTAACGTCATGGAGGGTGAAAGCAGGAACGGAGCCACAGGGGACAGGAGACGCAGACAGGAGAGGTCGGGAGGGAGGGACACGGCGACGTGAGCGTCTTCACTCTGCACCTTCTCGGTGTGGCCCGGCCCTGGCGGCAGGCATGAGGCAGGGAGTCGGGGGAGCCCCCACTTTGAGCCCCGGGTCTGCCACCCACTCCCCATGGGCCCACGAGCCCCTCTTCCTTTTTTCTGCACTGAGGGGCTCCGATGTCCCCAGGCTTCCCTGGGAGCCCGTGGTTATCACACCCTCACGAGGACCCCGTGGGGCAGGATTTCCTGCTCCCCTTGCACAAGGACACACTCCATAGCTCTCCTCTCCTACGGCGGACACCAAAAATTCCCAAAGTGCTTGCAGATTCTGGCCAGAGAACAAAGCTTTCTTTCAAGCCACAGAGACAGAGCAACCCGCAGACGGCTGGGGCAGCGTGGGGTCCGGCCCGGAGTTCCCAGCAGCAGCCCGGAGAGGAGACATTCCCAGGTGTGGGCGTCATCTCCGCACGGGTGTTTTCGCAGCAGGATGGGGTGCGGTACCTTTCTGGGTCCCTGTGAGACCGCGGCCGCTGTCCGCCGCCCAGAACAGCACATGGCTGCATTCCAGGCTTGTGTTTGAGGACAATTGGGCATCGCTACACCAGGTTGAAAGCGGCAGGTACCCACCGGTGACAGGGACCTGGATCTGTGGGTTGAAGGCAAAGACGTTCGTTCTCCAGTAGACGGAGGATAGCACAGCCGTCCCACACTCCTCGGGCCCTTAGGGAAGGTGGGAAGCACGTAGCCCCTCTCAGATGATCCTGGGTTTTACCCAATTGAATTTTACCCACAAAATCAAGAACATCACCGTCAGCAGTAGACCTCCGAGGTGTAACAGCGTGCGTTTTGCTAATGGAGTAAGTGTACAGCCTTATGGGTCCAGAGCCGATCCCGTCACTCATACAGAACAGCTCGCCCGCCCTGGGACGCCCAAGACAAGCGGTACATTTCAACTTGAATGGACTCGGGCCTCTGGTACGCATTTGAGTTTGTGGGGAAAGCAAGGGACGGCGGGTCCTGTGCTCCAGACCCTCTCCTGCCGGTCAGGTGAACAGCCAAAGGAGAAGAATGTTCTTAGAGCGTGGAGGCATCTCAAACATGTCGGCTAGGCTGGCCCCGTTCTGTTTTCCTCTCAGAATATCTGTCAGCTGCTCCCGGCCCCATCTTGAAAGCCGCTCCGCACCTCTGACCAGCATGCGGAGGAAAGCATCCGTCAGGCTACACGGGTAGGAAAGGAGGACGAGGCCGGAGAGGGCCCTGGGGGGTCGCCAGCCGGACTTGGAAGATTTAGTGCAGGAGACCGCGCAGAGCAAGAGTCAAGGCAGCAGATGGGAAAGTCGAGGAGGTTTGCTGGACACAGACAGGAATCTCAGGCTTAGACGCGCGGCATTCAAGCCGATGACAATTCTAGCAGGTTCTGTGGAAGCCGCCGGTACTCCGGGGGATGCTCACGGCTGGAGGCTTCGCGGGCTATGGAACCAGGGGGAAAGATCTGGAAATGGGCTCTCATAGTAATAACTGACATTTCACGATCACTCACGGCGTGCGGTGTGCTGTGCTCAGCGTTCTCCCGGCGCTCCTGTAATGCAGCGCTACTTCCCCCCGCTGTGGTTCTAACCCCCTTGACATCGGAGACAGATCCCCTAACGGAGCCCCACACAAGTCAAGGAAGAGATGATTTTCTTCCAAAGTGATCAGTAGTGCAGGGCACCAGGGTGGCTCCGTCGGTGGGTGTGCGACTCCTCATTTCGGCTCAGGTCGTGGTCTCAGGGTCGTGGGATCGAGCCCGGCGTCAGGCTCCAGGCTCCGTGTAGAGAACCTTGAGGTTCTCCCTCTCCCTCTGCCCCTCCCCCTGCTCATTCTCTCTCTCTCTCTCTCTCTCAAAGAAATAAATGAATCTTCAAAGTGGTCCACAGTGGAAAGGGATGCTGGGACCCTCAGACTGAGGCCTGAAGGAAAGGGACAGCCCGGCCAGGATGATTTACGTGTGTCCTTCCAGAGGAGTCGTGAGGAGGGGGTCCGGGGCCTGGGGAGTGAAACAGCCAGAGAGCAGAAGGAGGGAGCGGGTGGAAATGGTAACGCAGACCGCTGACCTGTCCGTCGTGTTGGTAACAGCGAGGTCCTCAAAGATCACAGCTGCACGGGCAGCTGTGTCCGGGAGGAGTTTCCGAGCCTGGAAACTACCCGGACCTGTTGGGAGACGGGAGTAGGAGCCGGTGGAGAAGCAGAAATGCGGGGACTGCAGAGGGAGGGACAGGACATCGGCCCCTCCTTCTCCCAGGCAGGACTTTTCGGAACCTGGCGTTCTGCAGGGCCCACGGGTTTGAGCAGAGCCCGCACAACCGAGGGGGACGTCATCCTCCTTCAGTCTCCCGGGGACGTGTCTCTTCTGGTTGTGAGACTGCGTCGTGAAGTCACCAAGCGGCGCGGTGCTTACTTACCCTGAGTCCGGGTTATGTATAAGAACTCAGACAAGAGGCAGAAGGCGTGTCACCATCCCTGATCCACTGTCACCTCCTCTGGGCTCCCTGGTGGGGCTGGGGCCCTTTCCAGGTCCCGGCTTGCCGGCAAGGACACCCACAGGCTCCTCCCGTGGGATAAACAATGTGGCACACGAGGCTCTGATGACTTTTAAGCATCATCTACACATGGGTCTTTGATTCTATAAGCCGTGTTCTTCTGGGGCTCCATGAGGTGAACGGTACATGCTTGATTTCTCGGCCTCCAAAGCCTTCTGATGTAGCAGACCTGGTGAGTGGAGCCCCAGGACGAGGCCACGTCAGCCAAGGATGTGAGTATACGTCAGAGTTTCCAGTGACAAGAACTTCATGTCAGCGAAGCAAATTCAGAAAGAAACTTTGTTCCGCTGATAAACTCTGAGATGTATCCATCACCAACCATACATCTGTAGAGGGAAAACATGTGTGTTTCTACAGTATCTACCAATTATTGTTGAGAGGACTGAGAGCTTACAAGACACTCTCAGGTAAATTGTCACAATTCGTCCTTTGAAGGATTGGCACCCGTGTTATTAGAATTCTCACTTTTATGTGGCGGAAGGAAACTGAGTCTCAAACATTGAGTGACTCACACAAGGTCACACACCCAGTGATAAAACCAGGTTTCAAGCTCTCTGCGGGAGAGAAGCAGCAATGCCACCGCAAACACCAAAAGCAGAAGAGAGATCCCTCCTCCCCCTGAAACGAGTCAAGGAGAGTCAAGGGTTGAAGACGATGGATGAGGAAGGTCCCCACTCAGCTCCTGCGGAGTCCCCCTGACGCTCCAGCAATGAGGAGGTGACAGGCTCCTTACCCAGGTCAGGGGTGAAGATGGCCGGGCCCCACGCAGGAAGAACAGAAGTTCGGCAATGGAGGGTTACGTCCCCAGGTGTGCCAGGTGCCCCATAAGCCAGAGGACGGGAAGACGGATATCGGGACGCTGCCCCCGGTGAAGGCTACCGGTGAGCCCATCCTCAAGTTGAATTAGCCGCCGTTCGTTGAGAAAAGGGCCTGAAAATTGCAGAGGCTGTGAACATTGGTGATCTCATGAGTTCCTCTCACTCCCTGGCACCCATTCACTCAGCCAACAAGTATTTACTGAGCTCTGACTGTGTACCAGGCACGGCGTTGGCTCCTGCAAGCCCGAGATAAACAGCACCGCTAAATACACCATCCGGGGGTGTCTACTGTCAACGCGCGCCATTGTTCCGCCCTCCTTATCAAGATCAGGTGACAGACCGCTGATAAAGCGTCGGCCTGTTTCCGTGACCAGTTCCCCCACACCCTGCAGCTGCTCCTTCCCGCCGAGGTCGCAGATCAGTTCTCTTTTTGTTTATGTTTTAAATCCACATATAGATACATTAAGAGAGTCTTGCTCTCCTCGGGGTCTGAGTCCATCGTGACCCGTTTATGTTTGTCATCTCCGCTCCGAGTCTGTAAACCCTCGGCTGTGTGTTCCCGTGGTCCACTACCTGCTGTTGGTGCCGAAAGGTTCAGGATCACAGTGTCTTCTGGAATCTGTGCAACTTTTCCTAAGTGATGGATAGTAACTATCTCTACCTTATGTGCGCAGCTTGTACATCTTAATACGCCGTAAAGCTGTCTAAACCTGGGCTCCTTGACTTCGGCTCTGCCGGCACTTTGAGGCAGAGCAGCCCTCGCCCGACACAGGGCGTGCTGGGGCCTTCCCTGGCCCGCCTCCCGCTGGAGCCAACAGCCCCGACCTCCCCCAGCGGTGACATGCACAACTGTCAGCAAACGCGGCCCAGGGTCTCCGGGCGCTCAAAATCGCCCTTGGTTGAGCATGACCAGTCCACTTCCCCTGAGTCCTCACGATTCCTGCAGGGTCGTCAGTCCGGGTTGATCTGGAAAGACTTTCACATTCTACCACGTGAGAGAAGGTCCAAAAGCACCCTCTGGGTCTGCGGGCGCGCCACACTCCACGACCCCTCCTACTGAGGCACTCGGGGCAGCCGAGCCCAAACGTCCCAGGAAAGATAGGGTTTCCGGGTGCCCAGCACCACCTGCCCATTTTTAAAGGGATAATGAGAGCAACGGTTTCCCCACGTTAGATGCCCAAGGAGGAAGCACCTGGGAGTCCACATGCTCCTCGGTGATGTGATACGGAGAGAGCCTCCCCTGCCTGCCTCTCCCCTCCTCGTCCCCACCACGGCAGAACCCCGAAATGCACCTCGGTGCCTGGGTCAGCATCCCAGCATGGAGACGTGACCAGAGTCAGCATCGCAGAACCAAGTGCCAAATTCAGTGAAAAGTTCTCATTTTACGGATTTCTCCTCAGGTTCCCAATCACTGCGTTGTTATCAAGAATCAGATGACAGGCTATGGACACAATGCGTTTATCTGTTGTCGTGACCCAAATCTGTGGGACTCCCCAAACCCACGCTCATGTGGTGGTGGCGGAGAGGAAGGAGAAGGGGACGGCGGCCGCTCGTGCCTTCAGGAAAGCCTAGATCTGACTGGACGGGGGTCAAGTTACAAACACAGGAAAGCAGAGATCACAAGGCTGGGAAGGAACAAGGAGGTCGTATAGGTGGAGAGGACTATCCGGACAGCTGCTCTGTCTGCCCCGAGCAACAGGGGACCCCTGGCCCTGAGAGTCTTCCTGATCCCCCATGTGTCACCTATTAATACCGGTGTTAGAACAGGCTGTGACGTGGGGGGCGTGGGGCGAGCCAGCGCACCTGCCACGGGGCCTGCCACCCCGTGTGTCGTGTGTGGCGGGTGCCCTGTTAGCGGGTGGGTAAGGCCTAGGCAAATCATAATGTTTAGAACGGACAATGTCTAGCTCTAGGCCCTTTATGGTTTAGGATCACTTTTCTGTGCCTTCTCTCCTTGGATCCTCAGAAGGACTTCAGGAGACACGGCAAGTGTTGTTTGCATCTATGAGATGATAAGACGGAGCTCGGAGATGCCGGTCAGAGTTAGAACTCAAGGCTACATCTCCGGAAGCACGATGTGCTTGTCCGTCTGCACCCGAGGCCACATGGGAAACGAAGCCATGTCCCTCTCAGTGAAGCTCTTTTAAATTCACCGTCAGCTTACACTGCCCCACCCGGGACGCCTTCACCAAAGCCCCGAATGCGGCGGGCTTTCCCTCCTGTGGGGTATGCTCTGTGTCCGCCTCCTAAACTTGACTGTGTCGGACGAGTCCTAACCGTCTGGTTATGATCCAAACGGCCTAATCACGTACTTGTTTGTGCTCCCGGGCGCTCAGCTCCCCGAGGCAGGACCCGGGTCTCCTTCAATGTCCCGTCTTTGATGTCTACCACCATCCCGGCTGACAGGCGTGCTGTAAATATTTGTTAAATTAACTGAACAGGAAAACTCAACATTAGATGGAGGAGTTCCTACATGAACTACCCAGAAAATTAAATGTCAAAATTTATTAGTTTCCCTGCCCACAAATAATTTTATGTGTAGATTCTACTTTCTAGAGAGTCAAGTAAACTCATATTTTATAAAAATGAGTTTCACCTCTACAGCTCAAAATGGACCCCATTTATAGTGAGTGTTTCAGCCCAATACCCTCGTGGCATTGCCACAGACTGATGGGAATAGTTTTGGATGCGTGGATGGATGAGTTGCCAAAACTGGAGTTAATGGGTGGGTTCCAGATTTTCTGTTAACTAGCCATCCATTTCGGGGATAGAAGCACTTTCAAGAGGAAAGCACTCAGTAGGTAACTTTCAATATAACTGATGATTGTGAGTGTTCTTGCTGGCTTTATTGGGAATAACTCACACTCCCAACGACAAAGGTTTGGTTTAGCTGTAATATTCATAATGTTCACAAGGATTGTATTTTATCTTTATGAGATTTTAGTTTTTAAAAGGTTAGAAAGGAAAAAGACATTTATATCAAGGGATACCTGGAATGGGAAGGAGCACGGGTGAAATGTGTGAAACACCGGGTTTTTCTCCTTGCCGCATCCTTCCGTGTCGGGCACGTCCTTAGGTAAATGAAGGAAAGGGGATTCCAGGAAGGCTCAAAGAATGAAAATGGAAAAGAACTATTTAATAAGGTCAAACACCTATGCTCTCCTTATGAAAACAAGTTAGGGGCATGAGGCATTGAGGAACGGCCCCCGAACTGTGGTTTGCAGACACGCGGGTCCACGTCCGGTTCAAGATCTAAATCAGCCGTTGCTCTTGTGGGTTGCCCAACAGCATCTTCTGGCGTCGGCAAGTTCACGTGATGGCGGGGATCCGGCCCAGCACCATTACCAGCTCCTTCCCTCAGCTTATGTCCAACGTGGACGCAGCTTACGAAGTGGCCGACAGGGGCACCGCTTACTTCTTCAAAGGTACCTTATAGATCCGCGAGGGACAGCAACAGCCGGGGATGTGGGGAGCCTCTAGTGCTGGTAGCGTTTGGCCAGGGATGGTGGGGCGTGCGCGGGTCACGCCTCCTCAGCTCAGCCGTGAAATGCCGCTCTGTCGTTCTATAGCAGTGGTAGGAAGGACAATGACTGTCACAGTGTTCTCAGAGCCAATGCTCTACCTTAGAGAGACACCGTGCAAAGGGACAGTGCCCAGGGGGCTACGGACTGTGTCCCCACCCCTCAGGGTGACGTGGTGTAGCCCACTGAGAGCCTCCAGTCAGCAAATCCAACATGGCAGCCCCGTCAGGAGAACGAAGCCTTTGCCGCCGTGTCCTGCTCAGAAGCAGGACCCTGACCCGTGACTCCGGGAGGGCGGCACGGCGTCGTCGGTCTCTGGCCCCAGCCCCTTACCCCCTTACCGTGTGAGTGACTCTGGGGAATCACCTAACTGCTCTGAGCCTTCATTTCTTCCTGGGCTGATAAGGGATTATAGTAATAGCAACCTCAGAGACGTGACAGTGGCGGGCCGGTGGGGGTTACCCAGTAGGTGGCCCCTGTCAAGTGTAGCTGCTTTTTCTGGAAGCTACAAGGCCGGTGCTGGCTGACCGACCCACAGCATTTGTCTCTCACAGGCCCCTTTTCTCCCCTGCGTCTGGATGAGACTGAAATGAGGTTACACACATGAGAAGTATCTTGAAAAAATGAATGTGTGAGATTTAAGATACAATCGTATCAAAATTACTGTTTTGCTAGGACATCACTAAGAGACGCTTGCTTCCAGAGTAGTTTGAACTGAATCCAAGCTTATATATTGGCTTATAACCATGGCAACCATCCCATAAACTACTCCCGTGGGGGACCCTGCGTAGAAATCCTCAGGAGTGAAGTACATCGCCGAGTGGTACTGAGTGTCTGTGAACTTCAATTTCTGTCTTCAGGGCCCCACTACTGGATAACGAGAGGCTTCCAAATGCAGGGTCCTCCTCGAACTATTTATGATTTTGGCTTCCCGAGGTATGTGCAGCGGATAGACGCCGCCGTCTACCTCAAGGACGTGCAGAAGACCCTTTTCTTTGTGGGAGATGAATACTACAGGTATGGCTTTTCTCCTTTTGATTGTCCAGTTGTATTCAATGGGAAGAAAAAGTCCTTTTGCAGAAAAGAATGCAAAGCACCTTGGCAATAGGCCCATTGACTCCTCTGGGCCCCTGGGCTGCCATTTACTCATGGTGGACACGGTCTCTAAGATGGGAAACCAGCCAAGTAAGCAAAGCATTCATTCACGAGCCCCACTGTTGGTTCTCTAGCACGTGAACAGCCTAATCCTTCATGCATCTACTAACTGGACTGTCAGTGGCGTACACGAGTAGACAGAGCATCCCCAAATACATTGCCAGCCACAGCGAATGCCGGGGCGGGGAGTGGAACTGACGCCCTGTTATGTGGGTACCAGTGCATCCAGGACACTCTGTGATTCTGTGCAACACGGAGGTGGTTACGACTGTGGGGCTCTTTGAAGGGAAGGTCTTTTCCTGCTGCAAGGAAAAGCCCCATTGCTGAGTCCTTGTATCCGACCCGGAACGTGAGCTCTCTCCTCACCCAGAGTTGTCCTGCCTGTCTTGCAGATCTCAGTAAGCGGCCGTCTGTCAGCCAGCCGCTGTGCACAGGGTCACCCTCATGCCCCCCACTGGGTTTCTAGCATTAACTGACTCCCGCGAAGGGTGAGCAGCCCCCACGTCTGCACGGCCCACACCCCTAGCTCTCACGTCCACATGCTTGCTCATCTGAACCTCAGCAGGGAGAAGTAAAAGCAACACATTCTAAGCAGTTGACTATGCCAAATAGTTTAACTTTTTCCAGATTTTATGTATGTATTTTTTTGTTTAAAAGAGAGAGCACAGACGGAGAGGGAGAAGCAGGCTCCCCACTGAGCAGGGAGCCCAACGTGGGGCTCGATCCCAGGACCCTGAGCCAAAGGCAGAGGCTTAATCCCCTGAGCTACCCAGGCACCCCTATTTTTAACTTCTTGAGGAAACGTCATACTATCTTCCACAGTGGCTGCACCATTTTCCATTCCCACCAACAGCGTAAGAGGGTTCCCCTTTCTCCACATCCTCTCCAACACGTGTTGTTAATTTTAGCCATCCTGAGAGCTGTGAGTTGGTATCTCATCATGGTTTTGATTTGCATTTCCCTGCTGATGAGTGATAATGAGCATCTTTTCATGTGTGTATTGGACTTCTGGATGTCTTTTCTGGAAAAATGTCTATTCATGTCTTCTTCCCATTTTTTCATTGGATTATTCATTTTTCAGGTATCGAGTTTAATAAGTTCTTTTTATATTTTGGATACTAATCCTGTGTCAGTATTTGCAAATACCTTCTCCCATTTCGTAGGTTACCTTTTAGTTTTGTTGATTGTTTCCTTCTCTGTGCAGAAGCTTTTAATTTTGATGATGTCCAATAGTTTATTTTTGCTTTAATTTCCCTTTTCTCAGGAGATATATCTAGTAAGAAGTTGCCACCTCTGATGTCAAAAAGATTCTGTCTACAGTCTCTGCTAGGATTTTGATGGATTCCTGTCTCACATTTAGGTTTTTCATCCATTGTGAATTTATTCTTGTGCATGGTGTAAGGAAATGGTCCAGTTTCATTCTTTCACATGTGGCTGTCCCGTGTTCCCAGCACCATCTGTTGAAGAGACTGTCTTTTTCCCATTGGACATTCTTTCCTGCTTTGTCAAAGACTAGTTGATAGTTGTGGGTTCGTTTCTGGGTTCTCGGTTCTGTTCTATTGATCTGTGTCTATTTTTGTGCCAATACCATACTGTCTTGGTTACTAAGGCTTTGTAATACAACTTGAAGTCCTGAACATGACACCTCCAGCTTTCCTTTTTTTTTTTTTCTTCTTCAAGGTTGCTTTGGCTATTTGAGGTCTTTTTTGCTTCCATACACACTTCAGGATTATTCATTCTAGCTCTGTTAAAAAAAAAAAAAAAGCTGTTCTGTATTTGGATAGGGATTGCATTAATGCAGATTGCTTTCAGTCGTGTAGACATTTTAACAATATTTGCTCTTCTAATCCACGGGCATGGAGTGTCTTCATTTCCATGTGTCATCTTCAAGTTCTTTCATCGGTGCTTCATGGTTTTCAGAGCACAGGGCTTTCAACTTCTTGGTTAGGTAGGCTCCTATGTGTCTTACTGGTTTGGGTGCTATTGAAAATGGGACGGGTTCCTTAATTTCTCTTCCTGCTGCTTCATTATTGGTGTATAGAAATGCAACAGATTTCTGTACACCGATTTTGCGTTCTGCGACTTTATTGAATTCATTTAACAGTTCTAGCACTTGGTGGAGTCTTCTGGGTTTTCTATATATAGTATCACGTTATCTACAGATAGTGACAGTTTGACTTCTTCCTCGCAAATCTGGATGAATTTTATTTTGTTGTCGTTGTTGTCTGATTGCCGAGGCCGGGACTTCCAGGGCTATGTTACACACAGTGGTGAGGGGCACCTGGGTGTCTCCGTGAGTTAAGCATCCAACTCTTGATTTTTGGCCCAGGTCATGATATCAGAATCATGGGGTTGATCCCCACATTGGGCTCCATGATCATCAGGGAGTCTGCCCAAGATCCTCTCCCCCTCTCCATCTTCCCTCCCCTCTAAAATAAATAAATAAAATCTTTGATAATAATAAAAAATAACAGCAGTAAGAGTGAACATCCCTGTCTTGTTTCTGACTATAGGGAAAAAGCTCTCCATTTTTCCTTCTTGAGGATGCTATTAGCTGTGGGTTCTTCATATGTGGGCTTTAGGATTTTTTTTTTTTTTTTTTTTTTAATTTTTTTATTTTAATAAACATATTTTTTTTTTAATTTTTTTATTTTAATAAACATAAGGCTTTAGGATTTTGATGTATGGTTCCCTCTATCCCTAATTTGTTGAGGATTTCCTCATAAATGGATCTTGTACTTTGTAAAATGCTTCTTCTGCAAATTTTAAGAGGATCATATAGTTCTTATTTATTTTTTTAAGATTTTATTTATTTATTTGACAGACAGAGATCACAAGTAGGCAGAGAGGCAGGCAGAGAGAGGAGGAAGCAAGCTCTCTGCTGAGCAGAGAGCCCGATGTGGGGCTCGACCCCAGGACCCTGAGATCATGACCTGAGCCGAAGGCAGAGGCTCAACCCACTGAGCGCCCCAGGTGCCCCTATCCTTTCTCTTATTAATAGAGTTTGTTGCACTGACTGGTTTGAGAATACCGAGCCATCTTTGCAGTCCAAGAACAAACCCCACTTGATCACGTTGGTTGTGATGAATGATTGTTTTAATGTGCTGTTGGACTTGACTTGCTGGTATTTTATTGAGAATTTTGGCATCCATGTTCACCAGGGATATTGACCCGTAGTTTTCTTTGTTGGTGGGGTCTTTACCTGATTTGGCATTGGCAATGCTGGCCTCATAGAATGAATTTGGAAGTTTTCCTTCCTTTTCTAGTTTTTAGAACAGTTTGAGAAGCATAGGTATTAACTCTTCTTTGAATGTTTCATAGAATCCCGCTGTGAAGCTATCTAGTCCTGGACTTCTGATTGTTGGGAGATTTTCGATTACTGATTCCGTTTCTTAGCTGGATATCCATCTGGTCAAGTTTCCTTTCTTTTATGTTTAAGTTTTCCTTTCCTTTATGTGTTTCTCGGAGTTTATCCATTTCTTCCAGGCTGTCCAGTGTGTTGGCGTGTAGTTTTTCATAATACTCTCTTAGAATCGTTTATATTTCTGTGGCGCTGGATGTGATCTCTCCTCTCTCACTTGTGATTCTATTTGTTTGGGTCCTTTCTCTTTTCTTTTTGGTAAGTCTGTCTAGAGATTTATTAATTTTATTCATTTTTTCAAAGAACCAGCTCCTGGTTTCATGCATCTGTTCTATTGTTTTTTTAGTGTCTCTATCATTTACTCCTGCTCTGATCTTTATTATCTCCCTCCTCCTGCTGGCTTTAGACTTCTTGTTCTTCCTCCAGCTCCTTTAGGAGTAAGATTAGGTTGTTTATTTGAGATTTTCTTGCTTCAGGAGGTAGGCCTGTATTGTTACACTTTAATACTGTTTCGTCTTATGGTATCTCTCATCTCTCGAATTCTCCCCTCGTGGTCCAGTAGTTGTTTGTCTCTCTTTTTCTCAGCTTCTTTATTCTCCATCATTTGGTCTTCCATATCACTAATTCTCTCTTCTGCCTCATCTATCCTAGCAGTAAGAGCCCCCATTTTTGATTGCACCTCATTAATAGCTTTTTAAATTTCAACTTGGTTAGATTTTAGTTCTTTTTTTCTTTGGAAAGGGATTCTCTAGTAACTTCTATGCTTTTTTCGAGCCCAGCTACTATCTTTATAATAATCATTCTGAACTCTAGTTCCAACATCTTACTAATGTCTGTATTGATTATGTCCCTGGCAGTCAGTACTGCCTCTTGCTTTTTTTTTTTTTTTTTTTTTTGAAGTGAGGTTTCTGTTTTGTCATTTTGTCTGGAGAAGAATAGATGAATGAGAGAAAAAAATGCTAAAAGGGTAGCAACAACCCCAAAAAATTATACACTAAACAAATCAGAAGAGACCCCAACCAGGTGGGGGAAAGAAAGGAAAAAAAAAAAAAAAAGAATATGATCAGTCTGGTGAATAGAGCAGAGCTACACACTGGATTTGGGGTGTATTTTGGTCTGCTAGAAGAAACTGCCTCCCAAAATTTTAAAGAAAGAAAGGAAATACATATATACATATATATGATGAAGGGATGGAATATGACTGTAAAAATGAAAATTTAAAAAGATTTTTTTAAAAAGATTTTATTTATTTATTTGACAGACAGTTCACAAGTAGGCAGAAAAGCAGGCAGAGAGAGAGGAGGAAGCAGGCTCCCTGCTGAGCAGCGAGCCCGATGTGGGACTCAATCCCAGGACCCTGGGATCATGACATGAGCTGAAGGCAGAGGCTTTAACCCACTGAGCCACCCAGGCGCCCCTAAAAAGATTTTTTTAAAAGGAATTGATAAGAAGTTGGTTGAAAAAAGGAAGAAAAAAAAATTTTTTTAAAGGGAGAGAATGTGATTAGGTGGGAGACTAGAACAAAGCTGTACACTAGATTTAGGGTATATTTTGGTCTGTTAGAAGAAACTGTGTCCCAATATTTTAAAGAAAGAAAAACGTGTGTGTGTGTGTGTGTGTGTATGATATACAAAAAATAATGTTAAATACAATGATGGGATAGACTATGACTATAAAAATGAAAATTAAGAAAGATTTTTTTAAAAGGTATTGATAAGATGTTGGTTAAAATAGGAAAGAGGAGAAATTTTAAAAGGAAGAAAATTTTTAAAATTTAACTTTGCAAGACTAAAGAATAACAGGGGAAAAGCCATGAATTCTGTGTGTTGCTTTCCCCTCCTCCTGAGTTCTGCTGTTCTCCTTGACCAGTGAGCTTGGTCTTGGCTGGATGTTCTTGCTGATCTTCTCGGTCAGGGGCCCGTTGCCGAGATTCTCACATGTCTTTGCCGGAGGCGGAATTGCTCCAGGCTAAGTAATCTGCGCGGTTTGGTCTCGGGAGCTTTTGTTCCCTGATCGCTTTCCGTACGGCTTTGGAGGACGGGAATGAAGATGGCGGCCGCCCAGGCTCCGGCCGCGTAGGAGCCCAGAGCTGGGGCCCCACTCCTCAGTGCGCCCTCAGAGAAAAGCCGTCAGTCCCTCCCGTCTCCCTGGTCTCCAGCCGCGCTCCGAGCTCACCCGGCCTGTGACCGAGCGTTTCTGTCTCTGGCGCACGGCCCCGTCTGGAGTCTCCAAACCCAGCAGGTTCCTGCCGTGCTGCTTCTCCCAGAGAAGGAAGGTGAGTCACCCTGGATCTGCCACTTGTGGGGTCCCTGCTTGAAGAGCAGTGCCCTGACTGTGCCTCAGATCATGGTTTAAGGTAACCCCGAGCTGACAGTCCCCCTCAGCTCCAACTCTGCAGCGGCTTCCCAGCTCCTGTTCCTGCCAGCTCTGCCACACTCAGACACCCCTGATCCTTCTGTGAACCTGCAGGTCCTGAGACGACACTGTCCCTGCAATGGATCCACCCCCACTTAGCCTCTGCGGCGCTGTCCCTCATTGGAACAGACTCTAAAAGTTCCGGTTTTGTGCTCCGCTGCTCCGCCGCTTGCCGGGAGCCGGCCCCTCCCACCGCGGTCTCTCTTCCGGTGGCTTCAGATTCACTTCTCCAACCGTCCTACCTTCCAGAAAGTGGATGATTTTCTGTTTCTAGAATTGCTGCTCTTCTTCTCTTCGATCTCCTGTTGAGTCTGTAGGTGTTGGGAATGGTTTGATACCTGTCTAGCTGAACTCCTGGGATCTGATGTCCTTTCAGTCTGCTACTCCTCCGCCATCTTCTCCCTTCCCGCACATTCATTGTTTAGTACTGTGTTCTTTAATCTCCATGAATTTGTGGTCTTTCCCATTTTTTCTTGTGGTTGACTTCAAGTTTCATAGTTTTGTGGTCTGATAATATGCAGATATGATCTTGGTCTTTCTGTACTTGTTGAGGCCGGATTTGTGACCCAGGATGTGATCTGTTCTGGAGAATGTCCCGTGTGCACTCGAGAAGAATATATATTCCGTGGTTTTAGGATGGAACATTCTGAATACATCTGTGATGTCCACCTGGCCCAGTGTGTCATTCGAAGCCATTGTTCCCTTATTTTCTGCTTCAATGATCTGCCCCTTGATGTAAGTGGGGTGTTAAAGCTCCTACTCTCATTGTGTCATTATCATTGAGTTTCTTTGTTAGTTCTGCTTGTTTTATGTATTAGGGTGCTCCCAAGTTGGGGGCATAGATATTTACAATTGTTAGATCTTGGTGGACAGATGCATGAATGATGACACAGGTATCTTCTTTGTCTCATTATAGCCTTTGTTTTAGAGTCTAGTGTGCCCGATGTAAGGGGTGCTAGATGGGCTTTCTTTTGCATGAGACATGGTTCTCCATCCCTCACTCTCCACCTGCTGGTGTCCTCACGTCTAAAGTGAGTGCGTTGTAGGGCGCATATAGATGGGTCTCATTTTTTTTATCCACTCTGTCACCCTATGTCTTTTGATTGGAACATTCAGTCCATTTACATGCAAAGTAGTTATTGATAGGTAATGTATTTGGTGCCATTTTATTACTTGCTTTGTGGTTGTTTCTGAGCTTTTCTCTGATACTTTCTTATCTTTGTCACTTTCATGTTTTGCTGATTTCCTTCGTGATGTATTTGGGTTTCATCCTCTTTATTCTTCATGTTTATTGGTGATTTGTGATTTGTGGTTACCATTAGGTTTGCATATAATCCCTTTGGCATGAAGCAGTCTGCACTAGGTGGATGGCCATCTAAGTTTGAACCCATTCTTTTTTCCTCTCCTCTCCACACTTCAGGTATGTTACTGTATTTTATATCCCTTCTTTGTGAGGTCCTTGGCTGACAGTTTAAAAAATGCTCATTTTTACGGCTTTTGGGTTTCCTGCCTTGATATGGTCGCTTTTGGCCTCTCCTCTCCGCTCAGAGAGGCCCCTCTGATCGTTCTTGCTGGGCTGACTTAGTGGTCACGAACTCCTGCAGCTGTTGTCTGAGAAACTCTTCAATTCTCCTTCTGTTCTGAATCATAGCTTTACTGGCATATCACCTGTTTTCAGTCACCATTTCTACGGCATGAAAGAAATTTATAAATAAGCACACGTGACTTTCCTCCACCTGACTAGTAGGTTCTCCAGTCTGGGACTGAGAAGACTTGTGAAGAGGAAAATGTATTTTCTAGGAATAAAGCACACATGTAGACCCTGTTGACTCCGGGCCACTGAGAGCTCTGGGGGCACGGCTCAGAGCACCCCGGGGTGTCCTGACTTATTCCTTCCAGTCCAATGATTAAACGACTAAGCCGGTTATTTTTCCTCCAGAACTTCCTTTCTGGATTCCTGATGGTAATTCATTTATTAAGCCCCTAAAGCCTGCTGGGCAGATCCCCCAAGTCTTTCTTTAAGATAAGGTGCCTGACCCCGGACACCGGACACACAGGATGATAGGTACGGAGAAACCCAACTCCCATTACGGATTTTCAGAGAATGAGACTGAGATGCCCACAGAAGCATGTGTGTGGGTGTGAGGCATTCCGGTTATGATGATTCAGTTAATGCCTCGAAGACTGCTCACTGCCTGACTCCCGCTGCGGGGATTATCCACTTTCCCATTGTTTCAGCCCTCCATGCCTCGTTCCTCAGCGGGTCTTTGGACTAATGTACCAGCCACCACAAAGCACACGCCTCCAGCCAGGCAGCAGTGAGGTTAGCAGCTAGCAGAGGAGGCTTGACGAGAGGTTTTTAATTCTCTGTAAACGCAAGCTTGGAGAGGGACAGGGTCTCTGATTGTAATGAGGCCTGACTCCCCCCTGAGGGAATCACAGTGCACCCTTCCAACTAAGTTTCTGTGAGTGTCTATTGAGGAAAAGTCTTAATAATCTGGATAAAACAGATTCATTAAAAAGTTGGTCTAAGAGATTAACTCCAGTATCAAAGACTCATTTTGATGTTGAGGGAAGGAAACCCCAGAAGGCTCTTTTTTTTGTTTTGTTTTGTTTTTAAAGAATTCTTTTTTTTTTATTTTTTTTAAGACTTTATTTATTTATTTGACACAGATAGAGATCACAAGTAGGCAGAAAACTAACCTTCCAAGGCTCTCGAGAGCATTAAGTGAGTAACGCAGGTAGACACGAGCACAGAGCCCGGCACGTAGTAGGTGCTCAAATACAGTGACTGTTCAGACGTTACAGGAACCCATGTGGTAATCAGCAGATACCTGCTCCAGAAGTTGAGATAATTAACAAATGGCCGTTTAAAGCTCAGGAGTTCTCTGAGCACAATCCAGTCATAGAGCAGCTCAAAGGGAGTTTCCTCTGGAGAGACTGAAGGCCCAACATTGCACTGAAACTCCTGCTTTGGGCAAAGCGTAGACCATCCTTCCACCACAAGGTCCTCTGTCATACGTGCTGCAGCACACGGGCTTCTGCACTAAAGAATAAAGCAAACAGCCTTGACCTACAGCTTCCGAGTTCAGAAGAGCTGCCGTGAGCCACTCCACTAACGAACCTTCTCCCCCAGACGCCGCACCCGCGTTGAGCAAAGCCTCACCTGCAGGACACCTCACTGTCGCGGGAAGCCCCGTCTTGGGGAGAAGTCATGTTCCGCGGCTGGTAAGAGACCCGGGAGGAACTGTGGCTGAAACCCGTCAAGGACTGTTTTTCTCATCTACGTAACACGTCCGAAGTTTAACAGACCTGGGGGGACACGGCGAATCCACGGTCACCAGAGACCCAAGTTCCTTCTAACACTTTGCTCCGCTGTTAACATGGAGGTACCAGTCTCGTGGTTGCCTGAGACTCAAGCGGCCCTTGAAGTCTGGTCACTACGTCTTGTTCTAAACAGGAAGAAGGAGGAAATGGGAGGAAAAGCCAAAGGGGACAGATGTTCCGTCAGTAAAGCAGGAGGCCGTATTCAAAAACACGCAAGGCCGGAGCCACAGACCGAGTTCAAGACCAAGAACGGGGTGGACAGCATGCTAGGATTTACGTCTGTTAGTCATTCTCACGACCTTCTTCGGTCCCGACGCCAGGTCCGTCTGTGACACAAACGATATGTCGAGGGAAGAGAAGTCTCGGGATAGGCTTGTTGTCAGGGAGAGCCTCCGAGAACTCCTGGGTGGAGCCGGGTGAGGGAATGACGGGCCACGAGGACACTACTGAAGAATTCGCCACTGAGGACGGAGGGTCGGCTCAGGCTCTGGGAGTGAGGGCTCACGAGTCCGTGCAGTAGGAAGTCACAGGGCGCAGCCACAGGGAACTACAAGGTGGAACCCAAAAGGGGGCTCTACCACGCCAGCGCCACCCCCCGCCACTGATGTGCTGCTTAAACTTCAAGGAGCTCCTTCCCCATTCATCCCTTTGCTTTCACAGCTCCTTTCCCTCTTCTAGGCAGGCCCAAATGACCCAGCCAGTTTTTCCTTCTTTACGCGACTTCCATTACCTTTGGCTCATTTCTCCCTGTAGATATTCTGTCTTGCTTACCAGGAGCAGACCGGTGGCTACACCAGGGAGCTCCTGGGGTCTGGGGCTGCCGTCCACTCCGTCGTCCCTGGAGGCAGTCAGTGTTTTCTGAATTTTGTGTAAAGTGACGTGCAAATCTACGGCCCCCAGCCCCTTTCTATCCCTAAGTCAATCTCTCTGTGCAGACAGACTGAGACATGATTAATGCAAAGTAGGACACATTCTCTCCCTCCTGGATGCCCCAAGTATAATGAAAATGGAGTGTTTATTTAGGATTTTATAGTTAGTCACCATAGAGGAACATAGGTGATAAGTAATAAAAGTAAGAAAGATGGGTAGAGTTCAAAATCTTCTTTTTTAGTCATAAATTTTTTGAACTGCATTACCAAACTACCACTTTCAATCTACATATATCGGGCATGGTTATACGTCAGGCTCTGTACTAGGACCTTAACACTCAGAGCACAGAGTTCGCCGCCTGAGAGTGTGGACCCGAGTAACAGAGTGCTCACCTCAGCCCTCACAGCCATCATGGGGCAACCTGGATTGCCTTTCTGTTTTGGTTTAATCATCTTCAAAAGGGAGGTGGAAATAGCACTGCTTCATCCATGGGAATGGACAAGGAAACTGTGAGATGCCCACCACATGATGAATAGCTCACACTGGGGGCTATCCATGTTCAGCAAGGCCTACAGTTGAGAGCACATACACAGGGAAATAATGAAGAGCCGTCCAAGGGTGACAGGTGCCCTGAGAGAAGACTGGATGGAGATCAGTGGGGCAAAACAAAGAGGAAATGGCCAATGCTAGTAAAGGCGTCTGGAAAGTACCCTCAGAGGAAGTGAGCACTGCCCTTCATCTTGAGAAGGGAGTTGGAGTTTCCCAGGGAGGAGGCAGGAGGGCAGCGTGGCTTCCAGGCAGAGACAACAGTTGAAGCAAAGGCACTGGGGCATGAAATCACCTGTGTATGTGGCGGAAACCTCAAGCAGTTCAGCATAATAGCCTTGTGGGCTCGAATGAGAGATGTGGCCCAAGGAGAAGCAGGGTGTCAATGATGGAGGGCCTGTGCCTTTCCAGGGAGACCAGTGTGAATTTATAGAAAAAGAGGGATATCTTTAAGTGTCCTAAATAAATGAGTAATCCAGGAAGGTTTGTATTATAAAAATACCCCTCTGGCAGCAGTGTGACCGGAGCAGAGGGGGACAAGATGGGAGTCGGTGAAACCAGGGAGGCCAGAAAGTCACGGGCAACACCTGCAAAGTGCTCCAGGGAAAAATTCTCAACTAAGAATCCTACAGCTACAGCTGTCTCCAAGATGGAGACCAAAGAAGACATTCCCAGATAGACAGTAACTGAGAGAATCTGTTGCTGGCACACCCACCTTACAAGCAATACTAGAGAAAGAGCTTCAGTAGGAGTGAAAGTGACCCTGGACAATAATTTGAATCCACATTAAAAAAAAAAAAAAAAGAGCAGTAAATGTAACTGAAAGATAGTTTAAAGGTATATTTCCTCCCCTTCCTTCTCTTAATTGATTTTAAAATTAACTGCTTAAAACTGCATATATTTATTTATTTATTTATTATTCATATATATAAAACTGTATTGTTAGGCCTATAACACTCAGAAACATAACCTATTTGTCAATAACAGCACAAAGCACCAGGTGTGGGGAAAACTGTACAAAGCTAGGGAAATGATATCAAATACTAACTCAAATTCACAGGAGAAACAAAAGAAAACAGACATGTTAAGTAAGGAGGCTAATATATCAAAAACTATAAATATATACTTTCCTTTCTATCAGCTTCTTGAGAAGATATTAAATTGTATAAAATAGTAATTAGAGCAATGTCCACTGGGGTTTTGTGACATAAACTGATGTAAGATGTACGAAAACAAGACCATCAAAGGAAGGGACAAGGGACAGACTTTCTGGAGAGATGTCTGTGAGTCTCCCTGGAATTAAGCTAGTAAAAATCTGAAGCAGTGTATCATAAGTTAAATTATTTATGATATGTTCCCTAGCAACCACTAAGGCAATAACTTTTTAAAATGTAGTAACAAAATCATGCAAGAAACTAAAACCGTACATTGGAAAATTTTCACTAATGCAAAAGAAAGCATTAAGGAGGGAAAGAGGAACCAAAACGACATGACACATGTGGAAAACAAAAACTAAAGTGACAGATATAAATCCAGTTATATCAATAATATTAAATGTGAATGGATTAAACAATATAATCAAATGACAGATATTATTAGATGGGATTAAAAAAAACAAGACCCAACTATATGCTATCAGTAGAAGACACATTTCATACACAAAGATACAGATAGATTGAAAGTAAAAGGATGGAAAAAAATCTCTATCATGCAAACAGAAACCATAAGAAAGCCAGAGTGGCTATGCTAATATCAGGCAAGACAGACTTTAAAATAAAAAGGGTTACTAGGGATTCAGAGGAACATTCTATAGTGATGAAAACGTCAGGCTACCAAGAAGGTAAAACAACCCAACAACAGACCCCCAAAATGCATGAAGCTGCCCCCCAAAAAAACCCTGACAAAAATGAAGGGAGAAGACAACAACCAAATAATAGAACTTAGGAACGTCAGTACCTCACCTTCAATAATGAATAGAACAAGTGGACAAGGAGATCTATAGGGAACAGAAGCCATCAGGAGCACAATAAGCCAACGAGGTCTAACAGGTGTCTGTAGAACACCTCACACAAAAGCAGAACCCACGCTCTTCTCCAGGGCTTACAGAGCACTTCCCAGAAGAAGTGACATGCTAGGCCAATTTAAAACAACTGAAATCATACAAAATGCCTTTTCTGATCACAGTGAAACAAGGTACAAATCAATATCAGGGAAAACTGGAAAATTTACAAACATGTGGAAATGAACATACTCTAAAACAATCAATGTGCCAAAGAGGAAATCACAAGAGACATTAGAAAATACTTAAAAATGAATGAAAACAGGAACCGGGTATTTGAGACCATATGCAGGCAATGAAAGCAGTACTCATGGGAAATTTCTGTCTCCAAATGCCCATTAGAAAAGGGATCTCAAGTCAATAACCTAACTTTCCACCTAAGATACTGGGTAAAAAAAAAAAAAAAAAAGGCAAATGAAACCTAAAGCAAGTGGAAAGAAGGAAATAATAAAGATTATGGTGGAAATAAGTGAAGTAGAGAATATTACAAGCAATTTGAGGAACTCAACAAAACTAAGTTTGGTTCTTTGAAAAGATCCGCAAAATTGACAGATTTCTCACTGGACTGGCCTAGTTAAAAAGAGAAGACTCAAATTACTAAAATCAGAAATGAAAAAGGGAACATGACTACCAATCTTACAGAAATTAAATGGATGATAAAGGACCCCTATGAATAACTGTATGCCAGTAAATTTGATAACTGAGCTGAAATGACAGATTCTGGGAAAGATACAAAATGAAGAAGATGAGTCAAGAAGAAATAGCCTGAATTAACCTAAAACAATTGAAGAGTTTTAATTCATAATCAGAAAAATTATCCACAAAGAAAAGCCCAGGACTACATGTTTCAGTAGTGAATTCTACCGAAACATTTAAAGAGGAATCAATGCCAATTTTTCACGAACTCCTCTAAAAAATAGAAGAGGAGGGGTCATTCCCCAGCTCATGGTACAAGGGCAGGATTACCCTGATACCAAAACCGGACGAAGGCATCACAAGAAAATAAAACTTCGGATCAGTATCTTTTGTGAATATGGATACCAAAATCCTCCAAAAAAAGCAAACCAAATCCAGCAGCCTATAAAAAGAATTACACACCATGACCAAGTGGGATTTTTTTCCCAAGCATACAAGGTTGGTTTAACTTCTGAAAATCGATTAATGTGATACACCATATCACTAGAATAAAAAACAAAAGCCATATGACCACCTCAACAAAGGCAGAAAAAGCATTTGACAAAATCCAACCCTGTTGTGAAATAAAAACTACTCAGCAAACTGGAAACAGGACAGTTTCTCAGCCTGATGAAAAGTGTCTGTGAGAGCCCACAGCTGACCGCAGGCTCCGTGAAGGAAGCCTGGACGCCTTCCCCCTAAAATCAGGAACAAGACAAAAGTTTTCACTCTCACCACTTCTTTTCAACATTGTACTAGAGGGTCCAGCTGGGACAACTGAGCAAGAATGAATAAGATAAAAGGCACTCAGACTGGAGAGGAAGAAAAACTATTTCTATGTCTTGTGATCTTTTATATAGGAAAGCCTAAGGAATCCTCCCAAAACACCTGTTAGAACGAAGTTCAGCACATATGCAGGGTAGAGGTCAGCATCCAAAAATCAATGGAGTTCCATACATTTTTTTCATACATTTCAATGAATAATCCAAAAATGAAGAAAACAATTCCACTTACAATAGTAACAAAAGAAATGATAATTTTAATAATTATTATATATTATTAATAATAATAAAAGAAGTTAATATTTCAAAATAAATTTAACATAAGAAGTAGAACATTTATAGCATGAAAATTAAACAATCTAAAGGGAAAGAGATCTCTTGTCCATGGATTACAAGCCTTATTTTTTTTTTAATTTATTTGAGATAGAGAGAGAGTGAGAGAGCGAGCATGAGCATGGGGAGCAGCAGAGGGAGAGGGAGAAGCAGACTCCTGCGGAGCAGGGAGCCCGATGCGGGGCTCAGTCCCAGAACCCTGGGATCATGACCTGAGCCAAAGACAGACACTTAGCTGACCGAGCCACCCAGGTGCCCCAAGACTTAGTATTTTTTAGATGACAACACTCCCCAAATTGATCTGCAGGACTTAACACAATCCCTATCAGAATATCACTGGTTTCTTTGTAGAAATCCACACGCTGATCTCAAATTCATATGGAAACTCATAGGACCCAGAATAACCACAGTATCTTAAAAAAGAAGACCAATTTGGAGGAGTCAGAATTCCCAATTTCAAAACTCACTACAAAGCGAGAATAATCAAGACAGCATGACACGAACCTGAGGACAGACGTACAGACCACTGGAATAAAACCGGCAGCACAGAGATAGACCCACCGATCTATGCTCAGCTGATTGCTGACAAGGATGCTAAACCCGTTCCATGGGGAAAGAACAAAAGAAGGGGTAGAGAAGACACAAGGAACACACAGGAGATTTGTACACGTGGAGTCTGACACGCTGGTGAAACACGGAAGTGTGCAGAAGAGCCTTCCGTGTACGGGGCTTGAACTCAGAATTCAGGCCGGTAACGCAGACGTGCACTTCCTCCAAGAATCTGGGGCTGGCGGAGGCCGTCGCTATTTTTCAGCAGGGCTACGTAGTCTCGATTCTAAATCCTCACAGGCAGAGTCCCTCCCCCACACCTGGGATGGTCCGTGGCCGCTTCTCCCTCTCCTCTCCATCCTTGACCACTCTGCTTCTCTAGGATAGATCACAGAGTCCTCGTCCTCCCCGAAAGCCTTGTCATTTCTAGCTGGACGCGGAGAATGACTTTCAAAGGGGACTCTGGGTTTCCACTTACCTAGAAAGGCCTCCTTGAAGAGAATTCCTGAAAACCTGTATTTTAGACACCTTATCCGTAAATTCCCCCTTTGGCCACCCTTGCTCACATTTCCCGTAAGCATCCTTCCGCAGACACAACTCCCCACTCGGTACTTCAGAGGACGCAGGGCGGGGTCAGTTTTGGCACGGATGTATGCTGGAAATCGTCAGAAATTCCTAACAAATCTAAATTCAAACCATAAGATTACACAACATGTAGGCGCTTTACCAAAATTGTCCCCAAACACTCAGATGACCAAGGCAGAGAGTAGGATAATGTAGCTGAAAAAACACCCCACATCTATGGGTCCATGATGTTGCCAGTGCAGGGTCACGGCTGGGGATGATTTCTGTAGTATCTATGCCCATTAATCGGCAGTGGGGAAACAGCCCACAAAGAAAACAGTCACAGGTCAATCATGTTTACTTGGTATTTGGGCTTCACAAACAAGGCCTCGGCCATGAGAAGACGCGTGCAGTGACTTCCGCAGGTCGCTAGGACACAGTAGGTGCACGAGGAAAATGCATGTCTCTCCTTAACCTTGCAATCCAGCTCCTCTATGTTCATGGCTTATCATGTGGTCGCATAATCACGTGCTGGGAATCTGCTCACGTTCTCTCGTCCTCCCGTCTGCCCGGTCGGCGGTCTTGAAGAGCAGGCGTTCCCGTCTCCGTGAGACAGAAACGTTGCATCGCGGAGAGCTACGTCGTTCGCTCGGGTCCCCCAGAGACCTCAGTGGTCCCCCTGCGGCTGCGTTTCACACCGGGTCCACCCCCGGAGCCCTCGCCATCCACCGCGCCGTCTTCTTCCTTCTCTTCACCTCGTTTTTCCCGCCCATCAGATACCCACACTCGTGATTCTCACTCTGTATTCAAACTTCCTTTTCTGTGATTCTCTGCAAAATCTGCAACAGATCGGTAGACCTTCTCAAGCCTAATTCCTTCCTGGCTGCGTTCTCTGGACTCTGTCCAGCCCTCCCCTCCCCGCCTCGTCTCAGCCTCGCCTCTACTGCAGAGGGTCTCCAGAGGCGGTGTTGGGAGATTAGGTAAAGATTCAACTTCTTGATGACTGAAGAGCTCAGATCACATCACGAGCTTTACTCACACTCATGCCGGCCAGTCTGTCAACGGTTCTTGGGGCCCTGGGTGTGTCTCTGTGCCGGCGTGTGTATGCATGTGTGTAAATTGTCTCTCACCCTCTCACCACCGTTTTCCAGATAAGGAAACAGGAGCTGGGAACACTTTTCCCGGATCCCAGAGCCGCCCCGTCGTATGCTCTTTGCTCTACGACGGAAGTCCTCAAGTATCTGTCCACAAACGAGGGCTAGGTCATCGCCAAGTTCCCACCAATCCACAGCAAAATAAGAACAGAGCAATATTGTAAATGGAGAGGGTGTGGTATGGGTCAGTAGAAAGACACGTTATTGGCAAGAACCATCTTTTAGGCTGAGATTATGTCCTTTCTGCCTCTTTGGGGTTAAAGTTTCTTTCCTTTGTGAAATAATAATGAAAATAGGTGGTAATTTCTTTTTGATGACTTGATGGTAATGTCCTTACTTGGTACCATGAAAAGTAGGGGACTCTGTGGTAGTTCTGTAGGTCCCATCTACTTAACGTCTACCAGAAGGGTCCAGATGAAATCTTTATACGTTATCAGCCAAGCCCACAATGGTGATTTGTGTTTCAGGCCAGTATTTTGAAACGACTGTGTTAAGAGTAACGCTCTTTAGAAAGCAGTTACTGGATGAGCAAAAGGCAGAGGGGTGAGCTCACAGGGCACGGGTCTGTTAAACACGTAAGTGGTAGGAGCAGGGGAAAGAAACAGTGATTTCACAATATCCCCAAGCATTTCGCCTGGGTTTTTGTAAATGTGACTGAGAATTTAAATTCCCAGCTCGACGTTGCTTCTCTAAAAGTTCTCCTGAAAAAAATTTTTTTGAAGATTTTATTTATTTTATTTTAGAGAGAGAGCATGAGTGGGGGGAGGGGCAGAGGGAGAGACTCCCCAGCAGGGGTCCCACCTGCACAGAGCCCGACTCAGGGCTGGATCTCAAGACCCTGAGGTCATGACTGCAGCCAAAATCAGGAGTCCAAGGCTTGACCGACTGAGCCACCCAAGGGCCGCTTGAAGCATTTTGTATATATTATTTTTACCTCTGTCATCCTCTGAAGAGGTACATATAACATTTTGGGTGTTGCCCCCTACCTTAGTGACCGATGCAGACAGATAAAAGAGAAAGTCCTTTCTTCCACATCTTCCTATTGGATTACGAGTCACTCTTCTCTCTTTAAAACATACCCCTGTATCTAAACTATTGCTCTGTTCTCCAGAAAAAGAGATTTGCTCTGTCCTTTGATCCTGTCCAGTCCTCCCCATCCAATTCAAGGAGAAGACAGCAGACCCCCGCTTGGAATAGTCTCCCTACAGGGCATCTCTAATCAGTCACTCGCTCAGAACTGAGAACACGTTTTGCCATAAAACAATATAAATGGTGGTTACATTCTCAGAATCCTTCCCAGATGTTTGCTCACCATGTACAAAGGTAAGGCACAGCCCTGGTGTAAAAAGCTCAGCTTCCAGTCCTCCCTTCAGCGCGGACAGAGGATGGACACCTGGAGGCTGGACACCACGCTCCCGAGCCCAGGGTCCGGCCCCTCCCTCGCGCTGTCCTCCACGCCTGCAGGCCCGCCGTCACTCCGCCCTCTCCTCTGCGTCCCCCCCCCCGAGATACTGAAGCTTCAGAATTACCGTCCTCACTCTCTCCCACCAAAGCACCCGTTTCCTCTCCACAATGTCTCCGGGAAGTGAGAGAGAAGAAAGCAGTCTAGCCATCCAAGGTTCCTGTGTAAACAGTCCTTAATAAGGGGTTCCAGGTTTCAGACACTGGGAGGAGGCGAGCGTGAGCGACTCGGGCCACAGAGCACCCACTCTTCCGGGTTGCTCCTTTTTTTTCTGTCCCGTTTCCCCCTACTCCACTCCTGAGACCTCACAGTCCCCGGATGACCAGCGGCCCATCCCGCGGGCCGCACTGACATTTCTGATGACAGTAAAACACGGGAAATGATTTCCATCTCTGTCTCTGCCACAGTGACTCGCAGAGCTCGGTTTTCCCCTCGCCCCACTGGGAGGTTCTGATGACCTTCCCGAGAAGGGCATCTGGGACAGTCAGCGTCCACTCCTGTCCGCCACACTCCCCCAAACAGCTCAACCCGCTAGTCACACTGGGCTGAATAATTCTTGGCCTACGTGTGGTCCTGCTCAGGGTCAAGAGGGATCTGCCCCCAGCCGGTGCGGTCACCCATGTGAGAGGAGGTGGGTGTCGGCGGCCGCAGGACACGGCTCAGGGCTCCAGGCACCAGCAGAAACTGTCTGACCTTTCAGTGGGAAACGAGTGGGGCGTCCGTCCTGGGAATGTCTCCCCTGGGGGCTCTGTGCTGAGGAAGAAGGAACTGTCAAGGGCTGCCTGACTGCCTATGCGGTCAGCCCATACCAGGCAGGCTGATTCACACAAGTCCCCGTCTTCTGTTCGAGGGGCGTCATGGGTCACAAAGACGGGCATGAGACATTCTTCCGAGCAGTCATTGCACCGTGGCTGCTGATCCGGCAAGAGAAGCCTAATCTAGTATTTGGTCCGTTGTGTAATGTCTCCAGGAAACAAAAGCAATTTAATGCCGTTCCCCTGGTTTCAAGGCAGAGGCTCGGTTATCCGAGATTTTCTTGCTCCTGAATGTCACCTAGTGACTGTCTGCCTGTGTGTTTGTTCACTCGCTGTGCGTCGTTGGTCCAGTCGCTCCTCCACAGACATGGAGCGAAGGGGCCCAGGAATAAAAGCCCCCAGGAAGGGCTTTCAACTGATTCTTGGACAAGAATCCAAGCCCAGAAATTCTTATAGGGAGTGGGGTGGGGGGTCGTTGCGACAGTAAATAATGCAGTAACAGTACATACCAAGTTCCTTTGGGAAGGCAACACACCTGTTTTTTAATAATGATTTTCTTTCCTTAATTCTTTTTTTTAAGATTTTATTTATTTATTTGACAGAGAGAGAGAGATCACAAGTAGGCAGAGAGGCAGGCAGAGAGAGAGGGGGGAGCAGGCTCCCCGCTGAGCAGAGAGCCCGATGCAGGGCTCGATCCCAGGACCCTGAGATCATGACCTGAGCCGAAGGCAGAGGCTTAACCCACTGAGCCACCCAGGCGCCCAACATTTCTTTTTTTAACTATAGGAACATGTTGCTATAATATATGGAATAATTCTAAGATTAGTTCTAAGAACATATCTATTTACAGACTATTTAGAGCAAATGAGCCGTCCTAGAATCTAAGGAACTTGGGAGAGAAGTGATGCAGCGTGTGTCTGTGTGTCTGTGCGTGTGTGCGGACGTGTGTGGCGAAGAGAGGCTCAGAGAGGCACAGACACGCGTCTAGAGCGAGTCCTCAGTCGGGCCTGGCTCACGATGACCAACGAGCGCCGTGTCCCCTCCCATCCATAAAGACCGCTTACTGACATGTTTTGTGGAATGACACTTCCTCCAGCTACGATGAGCGAAAACGGAAGATGGAGAAAGACTACCCGAAGAACACTGAGGAGGAGTTCTCGGGGGTTAATGGCCAAATTGACGCCGCCGTGGAACTGAACGGTGAGCATCTCCGCCGAGAGCGTTCTCCGAGGAAACAGGTAGTGGGAGATGTGGGCTCTGCCAGGACATGAGGAAAAACAGGCTTCCGCACGGGAGTCCTCGGTCCTGAGTCCCTTACCAGTCTAGCTGACCAGACCGACGTTGAGAACGAGTACAGAATGTCCGCCGCCAAGACTCTGTCTGCAGATAGAAAGTTCTAGATGGATGGCTTCCGTCCATAAGTCGGGTACACCTCCAAGCCCACCCAGTCAAAACTGCCTCTTTCCTCTTGAAAATGCACATCCTGTCAGCCTTCCCAGGGCCTTTCCCCGCCCCCTCACCCCTCCTGCAATTTAGAGCGGAGCAGGGCAGCCGGTCCAAACGGGACAGGGTTGAGGAAACGCGGCTGAATCTTGCCGACCCGTCGACACGTTCCTGAGTCTAGAGCACAGGGCTGGACTCTGGTCAGAAACCCAGAGAGAGGTCCAGGTGCGTCGCCTGCTCTTGCGGCACGTCTGACAACCCCGGGAAGTGCCGCCCCGCGCAGACGCCAGTGTGAGGAAACCGGGCGGTCTGAGACTCGGTACTGAGCGCGGACCTCGCGGCGACTGCGAGAGGCGAGTGGAGAAAGGGAAGATGAGAACCCGCATCCGCACTCGGAGTTTGCACGACGGGACGTCAGCGGAGTTTTAGGGACTGGCTAGAGGTTTGGGTAGGGAGAGGAGAGGAGGGGTTCCCTGCAGGGGAGCGGAGGCACCAACACAGCTGAGCCCCACCTGCGGGGTAAGCGCCCCCGGGAGAACGGTGAGCGGGGCCGGACACACCAGAAGCGCCGGGTCCGAGGGCGGGCTCCAGGAGAGCCGGCACAGGACCGCAGCTGTCCCCGGTGCGTCCCCAGCCCCCCTCTGGGGCCGCCTCCAAACCCTCCCTTTGTGGCTCTGCCAGTCATTTTCAGTAACGACATTTTCAACCTTGTCTCTTTTAGGCTACATTTACTTCTTTTCAGGACCCAAAGCGTACAAGTATGACACAGAGAAGGAGGACGTGGTCAGTGTGCTGAAATCCAGCTCCTGGATCGGCTGCTAAGCAGGAAGGTCTCCTGTTTTCTGGGGAGTGAGCACGACCACCAGCAGCTGGTCCCGGGACCGCAAGGACCGAGGCAGAATGTAGGTTAGGGGTCTTCCCGCAGCCTTCGATCCTGAGGGCACTTAGACTTCATCGGAAATCATTGCGCTTCTCAAGTTCTTCATGGTTGCAGATTCATAATTCTAATCTAAATGGACAATTACCTAGGGTCAGCGTCACGTAAAATCAGAATTGAACCATGCTGTCTCCCACTAGACACCCACCGCCTTTTCTCTCCTTACCTAACATACGGAAGCAAATGGATAAATTTGGTTTTTATTTCCAAGAAGAAGCCTATTTGTGGATTCCCTGACACACATTATAACTCTTTTTAACAGGAAACGTCATTGCCGTACAAATTATAATTACTCCTTACCAGCAGCGGCGTTTGTGGGCCCTGCGTTCATTGTGATAAGTAGACATTTGTCCGTGTGTACCTTGAACCCGGCACAAACAAAACACCGCGTGAGTCTCATTTCTCGTCATTTGAAGACGAGCTCCGTGCACTCACTGGCCTTTGAAGTAGGTCGTAGAGGGCAAACCTATTCGAATGAATTTTCACACTAGACAAGGGATGGACACTTGGCGAGAAGAAATCTTTTAACAAAAGCCAATAAAATTGTTGTCCAAGAACAGTTCCTCATTTCTCTTTTCAGTTAATATTTACTAGCTTCCATCACACTTTGTTCGGCAACCCCCTTAGTACCTCGCGCAAGCTCAGAACCGTGAGTGTGCAGCCCCAGGAGAAGTGACAGTCGCTCGCTCCTCTGCCGGCTTCCCGGCAGTACGACACCCCCGTGAGCCACCTTCACCCCGTCCGAGGGCGTCTCTCGGCAGGGGTTCTCCGTCTGGGGGAGGCTCTCTCTTTAGTTTTTCTTACTTCAAGCTAAAGCTTTTCTCTTTCTTACCTGCTCATCAGTTCAGGGAAAACACAGCTGTTTGTCCTCCTTGTGACCTCTTTCAACCTCACCCTCTAGAACGCAAGGGTTCTGAAGATTGAGTCTAAAGTTAGGGGATGAATACATTTAGCGCACTCCACAGGCCGTCTGGAACAGCCCAGCGCTCGACACATTCGCTGTGACTGTCCCCATCACGGACTGAACTGGTGTCACGGGGCGAGGGGACGGGGCCGTTCCTGGAGGTGACTCCCAGCCTCCCACTTGGTTTCTGTTACTGGAAGTGGCCATGGATAGCCGAGCAGGTGTTGAATCTCTGACAGTTGAAGACAAAGTCTAGCACGCCTGCTTTCCAAGGTCAATGGCCTTACTGAGGAAGCAAAGTTGCGTTTGCAAAAAGAGCCAACGGAGGAGAAGAGCGTGATGGCAACGAGCACGGAGTCGAGGCCGCCTGGCAGCTCCCCAAAGGCTCAACACAGAGTTAGCCCCAAGCGAGCGATTCCACTCCTGGGTGCACGCCCGTGAGGCCGGCAGACCCGCTCCGGTGTGGATAAGTTTGAAAGCAGTACAGTAAGAAACCAGACACAAAAGGCCACCGGCTCTAGGATTCTGTTTCTACGAGACGTTCGGAAGAAGAAAATCCCAGATACCCAAAGCGGACACGTGCTTGCCAGGAGTTGGGGGAGGGGCGGCGGAGGGTGACCTAGGCTCGGCGTCGGGGGTCTCTTCGTGAGGTAATGAAAATGTTCTAGAAGTGGTGATGGTGAAGGTCGTGCAACTCTGTGAACACATGGAAAGCCATTGAATTGTACATTTTAAGTGGATACATCGGATGTGAACTGCCTCTCAATAAACCTATTGTCTTCATAATGACCGTAAGCAAGGAGCTCCAGGTTACGTGATGGTCTCTGTAGGGCACCCTGGCCAGCTGGGGCAGGTACCCACGGCGGGGAAGCGTTAGCCCGAAGACATCTGGGGCTGAGCCCCACCAGCCACAGGTCTTGCCGCTGCCCGGGGCTCGCCCGGGGATGTGCACCGGGCAGACCCTTCACTAAATAAACGAGCGTTACAGGGCACAAAAAAGCATGGGCTCTGAGGTCTGACTGCCTTCAACCCAGATCTGTTATTTTTAGCCTTAATCTCAGTGTCAGTTTCTTCCTTCCTAAGATTAGAATGGAATACCCTTACGTCCTAGAGATATGTAGAGGCTTAAATACATTAAGTCAAAATATGCAAAGCCCTTAGATAGTGACAGGTGCCCTAGAGGGGCTCTGTAATTGTTGTGCGGAAGCCATTAGAAATAAGTGAGCTTTGAGACATTTTGGAGAATTTGTATATATCCCTTGAGATAACTAAAGATATTATATGGCATCATGAGGCTTGGTAACCCGTGGCCTGAAATTTTCCTTTCCAAACTCCAAACGAAATCAATCATCAAATAATGTACTGACTGTTGCTATCTCCCTTCCCCCAAGAATAATTCTTAAAATTTTCTTTAAAAAAAAAAAAAGATTTTATTTATTTATTTGACAGACAAATCATAAGCAGTCAGAGAGGCAGGCGGGGGAGGGCGGGGGGGTGGGGGAAGCAGGCTCCCTGCTGAGCAGAGATCGAATCCCTGCGGGGTTCGATCCCAGGACCCTGAGACCATGATCCGAGCCGAAGGCAGAGGCTTAACCCACTGAGCCACCCTGGCGGCCCCCCCTTTTTTTTAATTTGAAAGAGAAAATGAGAGAGAGAGAGAGCATGAGGAGAGGGAGGGTCAGAGGGAGAAGCAGACTCCCGGACGAGCAGGGAGCCTGATGCAGGACTCGATTTTGGGACCCCAGGATCATGACCTGAGCCGAAGGCAGACGCTTAACCAACTGAGCCACACAGGCGCCCCTGTATTATTCCTTTCTTGAGTAAGAGAACTTCTGGCTCCCAGAAGTGTCGTCTGTGTTCTGGAAAGGCAGGCTCTCTACGGACTGTGTTTGTGTCAGAACTCACTTGGAACATTTCTGTGCTCGCCTGAAGCAAGTTTGTGTCCAAATAATTTAGAACATCTCTTCGTCACCTGGCCTCAGAGTGACTGAGGGCAAACGTGTTGTGTTAAGTCACAGTCGGACACGGTGGAGTTCAACTGCCCTTCTTGGGGTCACGAACAAGCAGAATGCAGTTTTATTTCCGGTGACCTCGGTCATTGTCCCGTTAACCTCGGGGGTGACCATCTCTGGGCAGCCCCGCATGGACGCTCTGGGAAAGCACTGGGGGGGCGACTCAGGCCGAGGGCACCCACCCAGGTGGGGGTTTCCCCGACAGCTCTGCCCCGAGTGTTCTGTGGCTGGACCCAAGCTCGTTTCCAGGGAGCCTGCTGTGACACTGCAGGCCCAGCTCCGGCCAGTCCTCGCTTCTCTTCCACGTGGTCATTTGGAAACGCCTCAGACCACCCTCTCGTGGGGCACGTGGCATAAGGACTATGCAGGTTTTCTGCTTGATACACTTTTCAGTTATCCCAGCACCTTCAAGTGCTTTCGTTGCTGCATGATCTGATGTCTTCTTCTCATTCTTGCTTTCAGCCATTTCCTTCTACAGACGAGGATGGGGGGCGGGGGCTGGTGAGTATTCGCAGCTAAAATCACCCGAGGGGGTGCCGCTTGAGAAGAAGTGCACAGTGCATGTCAACAGGCTGGAATTTTAGATTCTCATACGGAGCAGAGGACAGTCCCAGAGATTTTCTGTCTGTCGCCCGTATAAACCAATAAATCACTTCTCTCTGCTGAGCCTGTCCTTGATGCCGTCCCCAACCCCAAGGGGCTTGTGGGCATGACCGGACGAAAGCCCGTCCTGCTGTACCCGAAATGCCACGGTCCTTGCTCCCGCCACCTACACGCTCGTCATTGAACTAAGAGCAGACCTGGGAAGACTGCTAGTGAGTAAGTTATCCCAGGAAATCAGTGAATGACTCGGCTCCGAACGAGGCTTCGTGTAACGCACACATCCCTCATCTCTCCGCCGTGAATCCTCTCCTTTAATTCAGGGCATCGCTTCAAAGGGTTGGGGATGAAAGTAAACGTCTGTTGCGCAACACAGTGTGTTGTCCCGGGAAGAGTGGGAGGAGAGACGAGAAGGGAGAAAGACCAGAGCAACTCGGTGAGAAAACATTTGTGGAGACCAGTGAGAAATGTAACCTATAAATCCATTTTAGATCATCTGTGGTGGAAGGGGGGTTAAAAGCACGTCTGTGGATGTAGCCATTTGTTTGTCCTTAGAACATCCCCCGCCTGTAGAGCGATGACAAACAGCGTGAGCTTCTGGGGTAGCAGGAGACGTGTGCGCAGCTCTCGAGGCCCCGGCGGCAGGAGTCCCACGCGAGCCCATCACGTGACCTGCTGACGGGTGGCGGCCTCGCTTCCGCACCGTGGATGGTTCCCCCGGGGAACGTCCGGTTTCTGGAAGTCGGTGGTGTGACCAGCAGTTGCTTTGGAAAGATTCCCTCTCTTCCCTGAAACAGCTTTATCTCCGTGAATAATCCCTTCAGCCTTCCTCAAGGATCCGGCCACCCCCCCTTCCCCACCCTCCGCGTCGCTCTCTGTCCGTTCCGAAACCGTGCGGAGCGTGTACTCTGTGCTGACTGCACCTCGGCTCCGCTGCGTTCCCGTGGGAGCTTTGCCCCCAAGGAACACCCTCTTCTGATGGAGACAGTCACTATTCCAGAGAACGTTCTAGGTGTAATGAAAGATACTGAGCATCCTCTGAGAAAAGCAAGCAAAGCAGGGAAGAGGGTATAGGGCGGGGGGCGGGGCGCATTTTCCTAACCCTGTTTAGGGAGACGACTCACTGAGCCAGGGATCTTCATGCAGAGCTGGAGGCCCCTCAGTTGGGGCCGAGGGAGCAGGAGGTGGGAGGAAGGGGCTGAGACCCGGCAGGAAGGCTACCATTTCCTTCCGCAGATGGGGCGGACATGTCGACGGCACCCGCCAGGGATACAGCAGCGCACACGCTCACCGTGGTCAGACAGAGGGAATTTTCTAGGTAAAACCAACAGGACTCGCTCCTGAAGTGTATGTTGGAATTAAGCAAAAACCTCTCAGGTTTCAGGGCGTAGCACGTGGGAGAGGGGTGTGCGATCCGGGAGCAGCTGGCTGTGAGCTGCGCCTTTGACGGGCCACGGGGAGGCCGGACGGCATGGACAGGTGGGGACCCGTCAGGCTGCGGACCCGCTCTCCCTCCCCGCTGTAAGAACGTGGTTTGGGGGCGCCTGGAGGGCTCAGCTGGTGAAGTGGTGAAGCGTCCGCCTTCGGCTCACGTCCTGAGATCGAGCCCGGAGTCGGGCTCCGTGCTCAGCGGGGGGGCCTGCTTCTCCCTCTGCCTGCTGCCCCCCTGCCTGTGCGCTCTCTCACTCTCTGTCGAATAAGTTAAAATTTTATAGAAAAAAAGAACATGGTTTAATGCTCAATAAGAGGCTTGGGTTTCCTTTTTTTCTTGATATTTATGTTTCTCAGTACAAAAATCAAAGAACAAATCACAAAGGAAAACAGAAAATCTTAAGGACTGCTCTCCTAGAAGAGAGTTTTTGGTCATCTAAGAATCATAATTAAATATAGTAAAAGAACTTTCACGACTTTACCCAAAAATCCGTTTGTTCCCACACGAACACACCTCTGCCACGTCAGCAGACGGTGACGGCAAGGTCTCTCCCGCATTCTTCTGTGTTTGCCTGAAAACCAGGGTCCCTGTGTCTCTACCACAGGCCAAGACAGTTCCCGGTCCCCAAATCAAGGCTTGCGTCAACGTTCACACCTGGAACTCCCACCAGCCGGCCCGCGGAGCTCGTTTCAAGAGGGCCCGTCCTGCCCTCCGGTGGGCGAGCGCCCTGCGTGGGGCCCAGGGCAGAGCCACAGCCCAGGCCTCCAGGCGCGGTCGGGAGGCTCCTCCCTTGTCCGTGTGCACCCCAAAACCGGCCCTCAAGCCCACACCCGGAGATGCTGCCGAGAACCCTGTTCCTGAAACGGTACAAGACCAAGCTCATTGGATCAAAGAGAATGTCCTCATCCGGTATTTTTAGGCATAACCAGTTTCATCAAAAGCATCAGAAAACCTTGGCGTTTGAAATTTCCGCCCTTGCGGCTTCAGCTTCCTGCAGGCACAGGCTGTCCGAGGACGGGGCTTTGCCATTTTGCTGAGGCGCAGACGGGGACGCTGGCACCACGAGGACGGTGAGCGGGGAGGGGTGCGGGCGCGGCGGGTCCTCGGGCCACGGGACACGCACATCGCGGCGCAGCTTCCCGGTGTCCTTCGCTAGCAGCCGCGCCCCGCACGGTCCCCGCAGCGGAACAGCACACGCGACGTACAGGAAGCGCTCCTTGCCGTCCGAGAACAGTCATTCTTAGGTCGCGTAAATACGGCGCCCAGCGACACCAGAGACACCCGGCCGAGACCGAGGGACTTCTGTGAGAAAAGGCCGGAACGGCTGAGGGCTGGCGAATAACCCCGGAGGGTGCGGGTTTGAATCCCATCCTGAACCCCGGGACCGGGGAGACGGAAAGCAGGAGTGGGCGCTCCAGAAAACGGGCAGCTGGGCTGGAAAGACAGTAGCAGCCCAAGGGTAGAGAAGGCAAAAAGGAAAGGAGCTCGTCTAGACGGAGTTTGGCCAAATTGGATTGAATAAAAAGCAATTTTTTTCCACAGGAAAAATAACGTGGAGTGTGGTATACGTTATGCCGGGCATTTTGGCCTCATTCTCATTTTTTTTTAAAGTGAATCTTTGTGAGGAAAAGATCACTGTTATCCCCATTTTCCAGACAAGTACAGACTCGAGAGGGGAAGCGACCCGACCAGCCGAGGTGACTCCCAACACCTCCCGTCCCCCTCGGGCAGGGGCAGGACCTTCTCTGCCGGCAGCTCACGGGGAGGGCAAGACTGGGGGCCCCCCGGAGCAGGTGTGCGTTCGAAGGAGGCCTGGGATGCGGCTCCCCGCCCAGCACTGAGTGAGCGCTGAAGAAACACCCACGGGACGGAGAACACGTTTGTAAACCAGTACGCAGAGGATGCCCTCTGGCTGAAGCGGCTTCAACAGACGGTGAGGAGAAAATTCTGCAACTCCTGGAGAGAAGCGGGAGGCGTTCACACGGCTCCGTGGGGCTCGTGTCGTGAAGGACCCTGAAAATCAAGCCGAGGAAGGGGACTTGAGTCAATAACTCGAAAACGCAGGTTACACCGTGGGAGGTTTTTTTAAATGAAGCTTCAGACTAAAGGAGGTTAGGGACGTAGCGGTTGCTTGGGAAGTTGGGGAGGGTGCTTCCTGGTACGATCTGAAAGCAGCCCGCAGACACCAAGGCTCCAGGGCGGGGACTGACCTGGGGGGGAGGGGACGGCCGCAGACAGATGGGGGTACACCAGAGGACACTCATTGCAGGCTCGTCCTGGGCACCCCACACATGTCTGCACCTGCCGTGGGGACAGCAGCCCGAGGGCGGGACGGACACCCCCAGGTGGGGGCTGGGGGTGGGGAGGCGGGGAGGGGCCTTGGGTTTTTCGGATGGAGCTCAGGGGCCGCAGCGGGGGGGCGGTCACGTCCTCTCTGTGTGACCTTCCCAACAGCGGTGTCACTGTTAACTGTTGCATTCACCGAGAGCAACCGTCTATGCACCACCCCCACTCCCGCGGGGGAGCAGCGGAGTCGCCTGTCCAGAGGAGGAGGAGGGGAAGAAGACGGGAACAAAAGTAGAATTGGCTGACGGTTCATAGTTGCACCAAACACTATCTCAACAAGGCCTTATTCGTGAAACACTGCAACCAGCTGTAAAAGTTCTAAGGAGGAGAGAATAAACGTCTGTTGAGTTCAAGTTCACCAAACGAGAGTTTGATCCTTAGGTCCGTAAGAGTGTCCTTGACAGTGACCTTTCCGGATAATACCTGTCATGCCAAGAACCCGTGCCCCGCAGCTCGGCATCATGGGACCTGCCCTTGTCTCTATGGGGATGTCAGCCAATTCCTGCCCAAGATTTAATTATTCTCCTAACGACAGAGCCCTAAATCCTGAAACAGGACTACCTGACTAACCCGGCCACGTCGTGCCAAGAACGGCGGGCCGGTGCCGCTGGAGCCTGAGACGCAACAAGCACCAAACCACATAGCTATTAAGATCCAGTACAGACGGTCCCCAAGTCCTAACTGGGCTGTAAGTCAAGACCTTGTCTGTTGGCTCTTCGGAACTCAGACCGTAGTTCCCATGACGGTGATCTCAGCAACTCACCGAGAAGAGGGCGGTGTAGACGCACGAGTAGATAATGGGACGCCAGCCGTGCATACGGTCGGCTTTGGCAGGCAGCACCAAGCCCCCGGGGAAAGCGGGTGTCCTAACGCACCCCACTCCCGCGGTGTGTGGGCTCCAGTGAGCCGTCACTTCCACTGAGCACTGAACCCTGTGCGTTCTCGGGCTCTGTTTGCTGTGGGCTGGTCAGTCCTCTCTCGCCGCAGGGGCTCCCCTAACAGGGCAGGCAGCGGCTCTTGGCGGAGTGGGCCGGCAGGCAGAAGAGAGGCCGGAAGGGTGCCAGGGCCTCTGGCTGTCTGACCAGCTCCCCGCGGCCCCCAGATCATGGAGGTTCCCCTCTCACAACTCCAGGGGGCAGAGCCCGGGAGACAATTTGCCTCTTTGAGACCCATGTGGGCCTGACCTTCCTCTCGGGCTGGACACCCCGAGCCAGTGGAGAGGTTGCGATTCAGCCCAAGTGTCTCCAAATTTACAACCCTGGGGTCCTATCTTTCTCAAACACCCGGACAGGAAAATGAGAGCCCCCGGTCTGCCCTGCCGCCCCCCACGGCCCAGCAGACCGCAGCACCACTCAGCCCTCTGAGGACCCCCACGCCCGGGCAGGCCACGTTCTCTTCTGCTTCTTCCTCGTCCCCATCGTCTCTTCTCTGGCTGCTTCTGGAGCCTGGCCGTGGGCCTCTGGGGCCGGCCACCCTCCGGCGTGTCATCCTCCTGTCCTTGGCAGGGCCACCGCGGGCCACCGCCCCCCTTCCCCACGCGCAGGGCGTCACCACCACGTGGGCCATCCGAGGAGGAGGTTTATGGCAGCCTGAAGGGGAAGAGAGGAGCGCAGAAGCGGAGACAGGTTCACCGTCAGAGCCTCTGGTCCCGCCGGCTCACTGGCGTTCTTTCCTGCTGCCTCTCTTCTCAGCCCTCACCTCCTCTCGCCTGTATCCCCATGTTTCCCACTTCCCAAGTTCAGAGGCCTATGAACACGTTTTGGGGACCACCAAGAAGAACAGGAAACTCCCATGACTTTTATCACACAGATCAGTTTCACTTCTTTGACCTCTATTCCCACTTCCTGGACTTTGATGTTCATGAACAAAACACCATAAATGAAATGGTGCAAACAAAGCTGTCCACCCCAAGCTGCCAACCTCCGCAGTCGCTCAGGTCTCTGAAACCGTCTTCAACGACCTGAGTCTCTAGTCCGGGTCTCATTCGCTCCCTGTGAAAGCACCTGTCCTCTCCTCCGCCCGGAGTCCGCAGGTGGAAGGAGAGCCGTCTGCTCTGCCCCTCCCTGGTCAGCAGTCAGGGCTGGGGACTCTCTTCTCTCTCATGGGTAAAAATTCTCAAAGGCACCGGTTCCTAGAGAGGAATCTCGTCTCCAGCATGGTTTAAGGATTGAACCTCTCCGAGAAGGCAAACCATTCTTCTCCCTATCCCCCTGGGAAGATAAGGCACCTCTGGATTTCAGAGTCAACACAAAGACGTGGCAAACACGGAGAGTTAAGCACTGAGGGCCATGGAGAGTTTCTCCTAGTAAGTCCCCGAGAATGACGACACGTGACTCCATGGGGAGCCTCCCTCTCTCTCTGCCTTTCCCCCCCGCTCATGCCTAGATAAATCCTTTAAAAATAATAATAATTTTTCTTTCAATTTATGTGTCTTTTTTCAATAGTTTCTGTTTTGGGAATATAAATAATTTTTAAGTTGATTTGGACCTAACTACTTTGTCAACAGGACTATTGGACATCCCTTTTGGTCTAAAGGTAGTTCAAAAAAATTACTAAGACCCAGGAAACCAGAAACAAGAAAGTTTTACAACTTCCATATTAACCCATTTTAGAGGTGAGAAAACAGGCTCAGAGCACTGAATTAAGCTGTCCAAGATGATAAAGCTGAGATTTGGATCAATGAGTGTCTGATTCCAGAGTCAGTGTTCCTCTTACAGCCCAGCTCGGCCGACACGAAGGAACCAAGGACCAGACTCGCTGTCTGCGTCGAGGGGCTCCTGAGCTCACGGTGTCCACCCCATTCTCCCTAACTCTCCCGGGACCTCCATGCTGTCTCCCAGTGGATGTTCTCCGGCTCATCGCGCACACCAGACCCGGGTCCCCAGGGACCAAGACTAACCCCGGTACCAAGTAACTCTGCTCGGAAATGCACGGAGATATGACGTCCGCTCAGGCGGGTCTGGGACCGGACATGGGATGTGGGAAATTTAGGCGAAGGGACCACGCAGACAATATGAAACCCGTTGTGGGGTTTCATAGTAACCAGGCGAATCTTGCTGACTTGGGAGATTCTGAGACGAGAACGACCAGCCTTAGACACGGTGTTGGAATTACTTCCAAGGGATTTAGTAAACATCCGAGAACTCTTCTCTTTACCACGAGAGAACGCAACTTCTTCAAAATGAGCAGGAAAGCACAGGAGACTCCCGACAGCAGAAGCCCCGAGTGGATCACTAAACTCTGCACACACAGAGCAGGAGGGGCCGCGTGTCCAAGTTAATCGTGATTTACATCAGAGAAGAAAGAAGGACAAAAATAATGAAATGCAAAGTCTCAAAAACACCAGCTACTGAGCGTCAGGGCAGCCCGGGGACTTCCGCGGGTACCGCTGCGCTCCCCAGGCCGCCGCCTCTGTCGGCGCTTCAAGCCATGAGGGCACGTGAAGCCGCGTACCAGAGAGACTTGGAAAATTCTACCAGAGCCAGAACACGACGCCTAACTGGGACTCCTCGCTCCACAAAGACAATCAGCCACCGTTCAGGGAGATTTCAGCTCAGTCAGGCTGTTAAAAAAACAACGAAGACTAGCTACAAGTGTCTCTTAAAAATCACACAGGGGGTAGTTTAAAAAACTGTCCCGTCTCACAGAAATCACTTATCTTCTGTTCATTTCTTAGGACAGTCTTGGTTTCCTCCCAGATACGCGCATAACGTGCGTTCGTTCATGAGCACGCTTCAAGACGCAGAACCGAGAAGACAGACTGATTCGCAGTGAAGAGCCGTGGTTCTGGGGTCCGAGCGGGTCAGAAACTTGGCTCCTGCACTCATTCACGAGTCCCTTAAAACCTTTGTGCCTCAATTTTGTCCTCTGTGAAATGGAGACGAGGACGGTCACGGGGACAGCGGTCTCAGGAGCGCTGGCCGCGCGTCTCGGGCTGTGATCTACACGTGCCACACCCCTCACCTGCAGGGGAGACAGCCCGAGACCCCGGTGCACACCTGGGACCACGGCGGTACCCAATCCTGCAGACCGGGTTTCCCTCCTACCTGCACACACCTGTGATAAAGTTTAATTTGTAAATTAGGCTCAGTAGGAGGTTAACAGCTGTAATTAATAAAAAGAACATAGAATGATGGTATCCACGTGCCGAATCCGGTACCTGCGGGCCCGAGGCCCCGGCGCAAGGGGGAGGATCACCTGCCCCAGGCACTGGGTGTGCCCAGAGCCGAGCCGCGGTGAAGGGAGGTCTGCCGGGCATCCCAAGTGCTCCGAGCAGCAGCCCCGTTCCTCACGGACCACTTGTGTTCACAGCTTGCAGGTGAGGAAGCTGAGCACAGGACACTGAGGTCACGTGCCGGTCACACAGCCGGTCTGTCCACAGTCACAACTCGGGAATAATGTCGTTCACAAGTTGCTGCCCTCCTCACTTCCTCGCGGGCTTGTCGTGAGTCAGGAGAGCAAACAGGAAGGCGGCGGAACAGGGCCCGAGACGTGCAACAAAGTCAGCTTTTATGGTTAACCAGGTAAGAAGCGAAAATTTCCCGTCATCGGTATCCCACTGCGCGCCCCTCCCCAGAAGAAACCACGTCACACACGTTTTGTATTTAAATGTGTATTTATTTCTGCGACTGGAAAGTACGCAAATACGAACCATTTTGTTCAGCCACTGGCTTTGAGCTCGCCTGTATATCTTTGAGTATCTGGAGACGTTTCAGTGACGGTGTATAAAGATCATTTAACTTAGGATAAAGGGGACGGTCTAATTCGGGGGGAAAGACAAATTTGTGGACTGGTGGTACCGGGGCCACCACTCACCTGTTCTACCCTGTGGTTCTGCTCACCGCGCAGCAGGCCCGGCGGCCGGCGCCCCCGCAAGATCCCCTTGCAGGCGACCGACAAGCCGCGGCATTGTCCACCTCCTGCCACTAAGAGAAAAGAATGACGACCTTTAGAGTCTTGACGCAGTGTGTGTCTCAGAAGAATGACGAGGCTGCCAGGTTTAACAACAGTCAGATCCAGAGGGTTAATTTTGTTACGGTTCACGCCTGCAAGATCTAAGAAGCCCCCACCGTGGCAGGGCAGACCCCTGGGATTCTAGAACCAGACACCTGTTCACAGCAGGAAACCCGTGTGGGGTGGCCCCCCCTCCGGTCCAGAGAGCACGGATTCCATGAGCGTAGCCAGAGCCTCAGGGTCCCCCGGTGCCTCTCCCCCAGCTCACACGTACCGTCTCGCGGGGTTCTCCGTGAGAACCGTCGGGGAGGAGAGAAAACTGCTTCCTGCCTCCTTCCGGGTTCCCCAGCCGCGGCCTGTAAATCAGACTCAACAGATTATGGAGAAGAGCAGAAGCGTATCAACGGGGGCACCAGCTGAGAAGTCGGGACTGCCCAGAGCTGCGGTTTACGTGGCATCTTAATGAAATAGATATATTACGTTTCAGAGAAGACACAAGACCTAGGAAAAGAAATCAGAGTTTCTAGGGGAAGCACAGTGTGAGAAGGTAAATGTATCAGGGGCCAGTGCAGGAGACGATCGAGCTAGTGAAGTTAAGCGTGTAATTCCTCTGGTGCCCCTCCAGGTTGGTCAGGGTCTAGCAGGGTCCTGGGTGCTCACGTCCATCCTTCCTGGCAGAGAGGGACAGGGCGGGAGGTTCCAGGTGTGTGGCCTGCTTTTAGGCAACTGCAGGAAGAGGGCGGAGAGCTCTTCCCATCTTTGTGTCTTCTCAGTTCCCTGTGGCTCGAAATGATCCTTATGCCAACGTGACACCCTTGGGGAGACGTCCTCTTCTCTCCCCCACTGGTGTCTGGATCACTGACGGTCACTTACAAGGGGTCGTCTTTGAAAGACGTAGCACTTCGAGGAAGCAGAGGGCTGAGCACTCGGGGGCTGATGTCGCTGAGGATAAGCAGGAAGGGAGAATGGACAGAAAGCTCTGGGCTATCACCAGTCGCTTGACTGGTTCTTCAGGGTCTGGAAGGAGTGAGAAGGAAAGATGATAAGATCAGAGGTGGGGAGGCCTGGGAAAGTGCCCCTGAAGGGACATGTGCAGGTGAGCACGCAGTAAGGGACCTCGGAGTCTCACCTGAGCGCCCACAGGAGAACTCGCAGTGTGTGGATGGGACGACGCAGCTGGGCAGCTGGGGCAGGAGGGTGGCGGGGGGGGGGGGTCCGCCCGCCTCTGCCCATAAACACAGTGGGCCCACAAGCGCCAGGGTCCGGTCGTGGCCGTGAGGCGATTCAGGAGCCCAACTCCCGTCGGTCTAGCTACTCTGCAGCAGGTCTGACTGATCCGCACCGATCGCGGAATCTGAGCCCCCAGGACAGGACCGTTCCTTACAGGGACTACCGAGGCAGTGGGACACACTGATTACATCAGATGTTGACAGTATGACGCCGCCTCCATGGCTCTCGGTGCCTCGGCCAGCGCCCCCAGGCTGGCTAACTCTTCCTCCTGTCCACCCCTCAGTGTCTCCTCAAACACTTTACTGCCGCGACGACCACACTGCTCCAATTCTGTGTGTCCCGTTCCTGAGGGCAGTTTCCCGGGTCACTCTCCACGAGTCCCCTAGCCTCACCACTGGGCCAGACCGCGCACTGTAAGCTTGATAAATCTTTGGTAAACAAATGCGTGAGTAAACAACTCACCCGGACTCCCCAGAGACGGGTGCTAGGGGCCCTAAGCAGGGCAGCAGCCATGGGTTGAGAGACTCTCCCTGTGACGGCCCTGGTTCGAGTCACCACAGCCTTTAGTGACCACCCTGGGGTCGGGAAGGAAGGAGAATCAGCCCAGACAGGAATTCAGTGGGTGAAACCATTTTATTATCTATTTGGTATTAATAACCGTGGTGATCACACGACACAGGAGCCTCGTATTAGAAATCCGTCATGTGACTTCCAGCCCAGGGCCCAGCCCAGCCCAGCACTGGTGGGGATGGACACGCCCCGCGTGCCGCAGACTGAGGGACCGCGTGGGCGTGAGTGGCTGAAAGGCAGCCCAGGATCCTGACCGACAGGCAGGCCTGGCTCCAACCTCGGATCCGCCGCCCATCGCCACGGACCTTTGAGACTCGGAGAGATGGCAACCGCTTCCTGAATGATGTGGTTGAAGCCTCAGGAAACCAACCCAAACACGCAGCGTTGAAAACCGAGCAGCCAACCAATACACGGGGAGCTCCAGCGGCCTGCTGGGAGACTCCGGTCGTGAGCAGCCCTTCGGCCCTGGCCCAGTGTAAGGAGTCCCGCGGCGTGACTGGAAATCCGTGGACTCCTGCTCGGCTTTAGTCTCGGACTAGGGTTCTCCGCGTGGTAGTGAGACAGCCGTCAGCTGCGGCAAGCTTGCGGGTTCTTACAGCTCGTGCCCCAAAACACACGCCCTTGTCGACGGCTGTGAACCTCAAGGCCAGAATAGGCTCCTCACGCCTGCCTCTGGGGTCACCCGCCCACTCCCGGACTGATGTACCCAAGGCCCCGGGAGGGACCCGGTAAGGAGGAGCGGCCGGTCCACGGAAGGGAGGACCGCCAAGCGGACCACAAAGGAACAACCTCGCACTAAAATTATCCGTCAGCTCTGCTGTGACGATTCCCAGCAAAGCTGCCCGGAAAGCACTTAGTAAGAGACGCTGGACGAGCAGTAACCGTTACTCGTAACGGAGCTGTGAAGGGAACAGAGTTCAAAGTAACTACAAGAATTACACGTTCAGTTTGAGCCGTATCCTTATTCAAGTGCAAAAGAAAAACAAAAAACAAAACAAAAAGCTCTTCTTTTTAAATGTTGGATTTCTGTGTGTCATATTGCCCTAATTTCGGAAACCAAAAATCACACCGATCTCCCTGGGTACCAAGGAAAACCAGGGCCCTACCATCTCTGAATGTTCCGTCAGGCCGCGAGGCCGTAGGAACGTAGTCGGAGACCTCGATACCATTAGCCGACTGACTCACGCCGTAGCCGCCTCTCTTGCTCATTTGCTCTGTAAAGGGAGAGACAAAGAGAGGCTAAATGGCATTTCGTATACAGGACTGGGCCCTGGGACAGAAAAGGACATGACAGCAAAAACCAGTGAAGTCCAATTAAAGCCTGTGGATTCGCTAGTAGTGATTTGCCAATGGTAATATCATCTGGATGAACGAATCACAGTGAGGTAGGGTGTTAACATTCGAGAAAGCTGGCCTCAGTGTATCCGTATCCGGGAGGTCTCTAGGCAGAGTGATTGGCTTCAACGATACAGATGATTGGAACTTTAAAGGAATTCGCAGACCGATTGCTGGGCTCTTACTATGTGTCGAGCACGGTTTTAAACATGCGCGATCTGTGTCATTTCATTCTCTGCTCAAAAGCATCCCAAGAAGTGGTGCATCAGTCAGAGTACAGTTGAGAGAGACAGGATTTGCCTTTGCTAGTTTTAGAGAAAGGAAACACAGGGAATCACCTGTCAATAAAAGTCACGGAAAGGCCAGACCTCCGAGAAGGACTCCCAGAACAACACCATAAACTGAGAAACCAGAGTCAGCAAGCTCCTCCGTGCATCCGTGATGCTGGGAGGCCCCCAGCTGAACTGCTGCCCACACCCCTGGGAGCCCGGTCTACGGCATGCCCACGGAGCCACGGCAGCCAAGTGTGAACTGTGGTGACATTCACTGAAATAAGGAACACAGAGGAGAAGGAAACCGGTGAGAAAGAAGTCACAATTTCCATTTAGGACGTGTAGTCCCAGTGGAACATACAGATGACCACTTCTAGAAAGCAACATGAAATTCAAATTAAAGGGGACAGACTTAGGCAAATTTAGGCCAGGAAATGAGGTCAGTGCTTTACAAACATGTCCTTTATCCCAACAGCAACTAAGTGATGGGCTATTATCATCCCCCAGAAAATGAGGTTTAGAGACGTCCGTACACGTGTGCTGCCGCACAGCTACTAGGAATGAGCCAGAATTCAGGGACAGGACAGGTTCACATCAGCGCTGGACAAGCCAGCACCTGATCACGGAATGGACAGTAAATGAAACTCTGGGATAGATGAGACCACCCAAGGAACATTCGTACCATGGGAAGGAAAAGGGGACAGAACCTTGGGGAAAGCCAGGAGTTGGGAGATGGACAGCAGAGGGGGGTGTGAATAAGAGAGTGGGCAGCATGGCAGGAGAGAAAGCAGGAATCTGGGGTGTCGGTTGCCTCCGAGTGATCAGATGCCATAAGGACGGAGAAGAGTCCCGCAGGTGCAGCAACAAAGTTCCCTGTTACACCGCTGTTACGCATGTACGCTTTCACGTGTAAGGCGGTCCCATTCTGTCTCCCCACAAGATGTTTGAGGTCAGAGCACATGTCCGTTCACTCCTTTATCCCTAGGACCAAGCACACGTAATGGATAAATTAATTTTTTTGTTTCATGAACGAATAAATCAGGTCATATAGAGGGGCCTGGGTGGCTCAGTTGGTTAAGCCTCTGCCTTCAGCTCAAATCATGATCCGGGCATCCTGGGACCAAGCCCCGTGTTGGGCACCCTGCTCCGTGGGGAGTCTGTTTCTCCCTCTCCCTCTGTCTCTCCACACACACCCCTGCCCCTGCTCATGCTCTCTTGCTCTTTCTCTCTCAAATAGATAATTTTTTAAAAACCTTTTTAAAATTTTTTTAAAATTTAAGAAAAAATCTGGGGATATACTTTTTTTTAAAGATTTTATTTTTAAGTCATCCCCTACACCCAACATGGGGCTTCAGCTCACAACCCCAAGATCAAGAGTCTCATTTTTCACCAACTGAGCCCAGCCACGTGCCCCACAGATAAATACTTCTTGACGGTGTTGAGTCCACCCACCTCAGAGATGGGATCAGGAAAAGGTCTTCTCTCCCGAGTGGAGTCTCACACACAAATGAGAGAGTGGCTATGATGAATTTAAAAAAATTACAAAGGAAGAGTTACCCAAACAATTTAGGAAGTATTCCTAGATAGTTTTAGGAAAAGTCCCTCCCCATTACCCTCGCCCTCACCAGTATTCACCTAGTCTGGGGGACACTCCTCTCTAAGGGAATCATGGATAGCTATGTTCAGTGAGAGCAGGTGACATGGCAACTTGGGACTCGGTTGTCTTTCTACATGTGACGCTGCCCCCCCACCAACTCAGCTTTTGATGTCAGATCAGCAAAATGATATCCTGAAACACCCATCCCAAATAAGGACGCAAAACAGCCAAACACAGGAAATTTTTGAGAAGACTGAATGACTTCAGGTGGCAAGAAGAAAGAAAAAAAAATGACAGAAAACTGCTGACCCAGAAAAGGGGGACAATTGGCCTTGTACCCCACAGTGGGGGTCCCCTTGTGAACATCCGAGAAGGAACCTGATCAGCGCGAGACCTTTACCCCTCCCCATGTGGTCTTTGCCAGAACCCTGCGTCTTAGAAACGCCTAAAGAGTAAGAAATCCTCGGTCAAATAAGCTTGGAAGTGAGGGGGGGAAAAAGATAAAATCATAGATTCAGAGCACAGATTTGCATGTTGGAGGCTCTAGGAAATCCTGAAGGAAGCAAAACTGTTAACTTGTTTTAACATAGTGTCTCCCAAAGTTACTTTGCCGCAGTGTGTTTCTACGTAGCGCCTGTTCACACCCTGCATTGCTATGTTCGTGGGAAAGGCTGCGGGAGAGGCTGGTAGGTCTGGCGTAGACCTTGGACGCTTGGCAAGTGTGTAACCGAATAATCCCGTACAGAACAAAACACAAAGCATCAGAGAAATGTCCCTGGCTATGGTGAGCAACTCTGGGTTCAAACCAGTGGATTCCCTGAGCCAGGACCACAGGAGCAAACAGAGGGAAGACCGTGGGCTTGGTCTCAAGAGAACCGGAGGGTGTGGTCCAGGTGCCTGCGGGGAGCGGTCCGAGGGCACCGAGTAGCGTCCCTCCTCCCGTGGGGCTCAGCCCACACCCCGAGAGGCTTGGCTGTCTTCAAAACCATTGCTGATTCTAGTCCTCCAAGCCACTTACAGGTGGAGACCTGAAACAACACGATAGAACATCCCAGTCACTGTTAGGGCTCCAAGCAACAGCTAATTAATCGTCAGCGTCCCATCTAAGCAGAGAAGAGGGGCCGGGGCAGAGCAAAGGCTCCCAGAGCGGCTGGCTGAAAGCCAAAACTCTTCCCCCCCGGAAATGGCATCCGGAGGGTCTGCCACTGCGGTTTCGGGTACAGCCTGAGGTCAATGACTGGCTTCCCTTTTGTTTGAATCCTGGGAAGCCCTGCACGTGAGGGTCATGTTGTTGGATGTGACTGAGGGGCCGGGTTCCTGCGTCGGCAGAAACGACGGTCTGAGCCCAGAAAAACACCTCGGTGGGCAACTTGGGAATGGAGAGGGAGGCTCGGAGAGCCCGGGTCATAGGAGACAACCTGGAGGTCACTGAGCGACCCCGGTCATAAAAATAGAGAAAAGACAACCACGGTGTGGGCTTGGAAGCCAGTAGAAGTAGCGGAATGAGAAACAGAAGACTTACTTGGTGAGGTTTTTGGTACGAACAGGGACACTTAGCCCTGAGTTGCACATTATCTGCGTCCAGGGCTCGGCTGTGACCCGCCTCCCGTCACCCCCAACCCTTCATTCTGTGCAGGCCTCCAGCTTGAGTCCCTTGGAGGAGGTCAGGCACGCACAGTGACGTCCGTCCACCGGGCTGGGCTGGGATGACGCGGTCACTCCCTTTCTTTCCGTGGTGTAACTCGTAAGAAGCGGCACTGAGGGAAGGTGCCCAGCTCCATTGAAAAACTACCCTGCCCTTCCCCGTCCAAGCAGGGGAGGTGGGCTCAGTGACACAAGCTCCAGACCCCAGCAGGCCACAGTCAGTGGGGAAAGGAAGGGATAGAGAGCAAGAGAAACGTCCTGCTCTCTCCCTTCAGTGCTGGAGGAGGTAGGAAGCACAGGGCACAGCAGAGACCCTTCCCCCTCAGAACTGGCGTGGATGCCACATTGTGGGGTTGCTTGTCACCGGACATGGTGGGAGGGACGCCCGCCCTCTGCTGCGTCCACTGAGGTACCCCCTACCTTCCTTGGCTCTGCAGAAACCCATCTTCTGGATGTGAAATGTTTCCACGCATTTAAAATTCACTGACGTCTCTTGTGCTAAGACCTGATTTACTTTGTCTTTGTCTTTGTGACTTTACCTCCTGGATATGTCTTCTTGTTCATACTGTGCACCCAAAGATTTTACTGATAAATACCACACATGCTTTTCTTATTTAAAAGTCAATAGTGCTGGGCGCCTGGGTGGCTCAGTGGGTTGGGTGTCTGCCTTCAGCTCAGGTCATGGTCCCAGGGTCCTGGGATCAAGTCCCGTGTCGGGCTCCCTGCTCGGCGGGGAGTCTGCTTCTCCCTACCCCGCTGCTTGTGCTCTCTCTCTCTTGCTATCTCTCTCTCTCTCTCTCAAATACATAAATAAGGTCTTTTTAAAAAATATATAGAAAAAAAATTCAATAGCACCTGTGATAAGACAATGTCTTTAATGGCTATTATAACATGCCACAATGTGATATTTAAAACAGCTCCCCCCGTCTCAGGAAACAGTCTCAGAAAACATTGGCATTATCAGCATCAGTAAAATTTTTGGAACAAGACCACTTAAACTTCCTATTTTTCTTGTATACCTAATTATCTGATGATCGTGCTGGATTCATAGAGATTACAGTGCACGAAAACTCCCGGCATGTAATGACAATGACAGAGATCCTGGCCAGCATTTATTAAAGTCTTACCGCCTTATGCACTTAACCCCTCATCATCCCCCTCACCAACCAAAAGAGAAAGGTGCCCCCCCTGTTTTTCAGCTGAGCTATCCGCAGCACAGAGAGGTTACTCTGATGCAAGGGGACTGATCAGGACTGAAAAAGCTCCTTCAGTGGGACAAGTCTGTCTGGTCGGAACATCAAAGCAAAAAATCACACTGCAGCAGGAGGAAAGCAGAGGCATGAAAAGGAAGGCTGTAAAAAACAGAGCATGTACACAGCTGTCAGAATGGGTAAAATCAAAAGTACAAGAAATAACAGGTGTTGGTGAGGATGTGGAGAAAGGGGATCCTCCTACACTGCTGGTGGGAATGCAAGCTGGTGCAGCCGCTCTGGAAAATAGCATGGAGGATCCTCAAAAAGTTGAAAATAGAGCTGCCCTATGACCCAACAATCGCACTACTAGGTATTTACCCAAAGAATACAAAAATACACATTTGAAGGGAAACATGCAGCCTGATGTTTACAGCAGCATTGTCTCAATAACCAAGATACGGAAGCAGCCCGAGCGTGCACTGGCTGACGACTGCCCACAGAAGACGGGGTCCGTACCCCAGCGGAATGCGACTCGGCCATCAGAGAGAATGAGATCTTGCCATCTGCAACAATGTGGATGGAGCCAGAATGTGATGCTGAGCAAAATAAGTCAGTCAGAGAGAGACAGATACCATATGATTGCACTCAAATGTGGAATTTAAGAAACACAGCAAATGAGCAGAGGGGAAAAAAGAGAGAAAGAGGCAAACCAAGAAACGGACTGAACTACAGAGAACACACTGACCGTGACCGGAGGGGAGGCAGGCGAGGGGATGGGGAGGAGCAGGGGATGGGGGAAGGGGGGCACCCGCCGTGATGATGTATGGGAGTGCTGAATCACTGTATGTATACCTGAGAATAGTGTTATACAGATTTTAACAAACTGAAATTAAAATAAAAACTTGAAAAAAGAAAAAAATAACAAAGTGTGGATGCATGACCTACAGATAAGATCTAGAAGCAAAAGTCTCTCAGCACACAGGCAGAAATCTTCGTGACTTTGAACTTGGCAGTGGGTTCAAAGATCCAACACCAGAAGCAACAACAACAAAAAGAAACTAAATCGGACTTCATCAAAATAGAAACTTTTGTGCATCAAAGGACATTATCAAGAGCATGAAAAGGCAACCTACAGGAGGGAGAAAAATGTTTGCAAATCCTCTATTTGATAAGGGTTTAAAAGCCACACTATGTAAAGAACTCCTACAACTCAACAACAAAAAGACAACCCAATTAAAAATACAGTCAAAAAGCTTGACTAGATATTCCTCCAGGAAGATTGACAAACGGACAACAAACATTCAGCATCATTCACTGGTCATTAGAAGTACATATCAAAACCGTAATGAGACACCACTTCATGGTTGTAATAAAGAAAAGTTTTTAAACATGGGAAATAACGAATGTTGGCGAGGCTGAGGAGAAATTGAAATCCTCCTATGTTACTGGCAAGAATGTAAAATGATGCTGTCTCTATAGAAAACCATTTGGTGGTTCCCACGAACTCAATCTACTTAGAGTAGAATTGTTACACGGACCACAGTTCCACTCCTAAGTGTCTGCCCAAACTGGTGGAAAACAGGGACTCGAACAGACATGTGTGCTCTGAGAACCATTGCACAACTGTTCACAATAGCTAAGCAGTGGAAACAACCCAATATGTTGACAGATAAAGAGATAAATAAAATGTGATACATTCATACAATGGAATATTATTCAGCCGTAAGAAGGAAGGAAGATCTAGTCCCTGCTGCAACAGGGATGAACCTTGAGGACACTTTGCTAAATGACATAATCCATTCACCAAAGGACGAGCGCGACATGAATACAGTCACATGCGTAGATGAGTCACGCTTGTAGTGACAGGACGCAGAACTGAGATTACCAGGGGCTGGGAAGACGGGGACGGAAGAGTTACCATGTAATGTGTATAGAGTTTCTGATGATGATTTTAAAAGTTCTGGAAATAGATACGGGTGAAGGCTGTTCAGTATCGTGAACGGACCTGATGCGCCCAAACTGCACGGTTGCAATGGTGAAAATGGTAAATGTGACAGTGTGCATATCCGATGATAGTAAAAAACCATGATTTTCCTTTTTGACAGCAACCGCCACCCTTTGCTCACAACATGACAAGCCTGATAATGCTACTTTGTTCCTTTGAAACATTCCTTGACACTGTTTAGGATAAAGGCAGAAGCCCCTAGCCCACAAGACTGGCTCCTCACAGCCTGATCCCAAACTCCCTCCCCAGCCACTCACATCCCAGCAACGCCAACGGCTCACTCTTTGTCATGGGTTCTTCCCTTCCCAAGGGTTCTCCTGTCATGCCAACCCTGGGGGAATGCCTAGTTACCCTCTCATTTCCAGTTAAAATGTCAGCGTCTACATGGATCGTTCCTCAGTTCCCATGGGAAAGATTAGCTGTTCCCCGTCCTTGGTACTGTTACCTACTGCAGGCAGTTTCCCATTGTACAGGGGGTCTCCGTACCCCCATCCTAGAGCGTAAGCTTCTACGGGTGGGGACGGGTACTTGGTCCTGTTCCCTCGTTTCTCGCTAATTACAATTCAGAGGAACAAGACAAGAAAAGATTTCTTTCTTGCTCTCCAGAAGTGACTAACCAAGGGGGTAACTCAAATTCATTCAAAATATTTGTAGCGACACCTGAGTGGCTCAGTGGGTTAAGCCTCTGCCTTCAGCTCAGGTCATGATCTCAGGGTCCTGGGATCGAGCCCTGCATCGGGCTCTCTCCTCAGCGGGGAGCCTGCTCTCCCCTCTCTCTCTGCCTGCCTCTCTGCCACCTTGTGATCTCAGTCTGTCAAATAAATAAATAAAATCTTTTAAAAAAAAGTTTTTAAAAATTTGTAGTATCTGACAGTCTCCGAATTACTAAAATGAACAGAAACAGAAAATATAATATCTAGCTAATGCCTTTGAACTTTAATTCAGTGCAAAGATCACAGAAAAACCTCATAAAACCTGTATTAGCTGATCCAAATCTTGAAGTATTCATTTCTTCTATAAACCTGCACTGAGCCCCTGTTACCTTCCACATGCTGACTGAAGATAGGACGTTCTCAAGCAGGGCTGAACCATGATGACACAGAATTACGGCATCTACGTAAAGAGCCAATTTAATTTCTTGATCTGGAGGGTTGACTTTTGCTAAGTCACGACACCCAGATGATTAAGGATATATTTGAATAAGTAAATTTTTCAGCTGCGGCGTATCTGGCGTGTTTCCCATGATGTAATACAGTTCGAAGCCGTGGGACTCTCCCGGGAAATGCATTACATAAAGGCGCACTGGACAGGCGGCTGTGGGTGGGGAGTCGGGCCACGGTCACCGAGCTGGGACATCGGGGAAAGAAGTGAATCTGTCGTCTCAGCTTCAGCTTCATCTTTGATAACAATAAAGTATTTGGACTCAAATCCTGACTTTGGAGACTATTACAGAATGCTTTGTAATTATTTCATTACTTGTGTGTCTCAGGCGCTTTTTCATGCATTTCAAATTTTTAAAAAATTCCTTTAAGACACATGGTACAAGAAGTCCCAAATGATGCTTCCCCCAAATTTTAAATTGCAAAGGCCTGTCTGAGTAGCAGTTTGATTCTGGCAAATAAAATGAGTTAAATTTATACAGCAAACAGAGTGGGAAAAAAAAAAATCCCTTGAGAGGCAAATACCTTGTGTGCTTCCTGCCAATAAGGGCATAAAACTTCCTTGTTGCCGTTAATGAAAAATAACACTCACTTCCAAGGTTCTGTAGACATTAAAAAGAAAGAAAACAGTCCAGTGAGTCACCTGTTTCCACACACAGGGCTGAGAAGCTATATAAGTGTCCCCAGCGGCCAGCGGAACTCAGCCGATCGGCCGTCCGTCCAGAGGAGCCATCGGGGACTGCAGCCATGCGGCTGACCGTGCTGTGCGCCCTGTGTCTGCTGCCCAGCGGGCTGGCCTCGCCGCTCCCCCGGGAGGCAGGGGGTATGAGTGAGCCACAGTGGAGACAGGCTCAGGTATGTCCCTGGCCCGCTGTCCCAGGGTGGGGGCTCCCCGTCTCACCATCAGCATGAGGAAGTGTGATTTTCAATTTGGGCAGTTTTTCTGACCATATGCATGTTTAATCAAGTAGCTATTCAGAGCAGGCTGACTGGGGGGCTCAGTCAGTTAAGCAACTGACTCTTGGTTTCAGCTCCGGTCATGATCTCAGGGTCATGAGATCGAGCCCCACGTCGGGCTCCGTGCTCCATGGGGAGTCTGCTTGATATTCTCTCTCTCCTTCTGTGCACAATTGCACACACTTTCTCTCTGTCTTAAAAAAAGGGCCGGGGGTCACCTTGGTGGCTCCCTCGTTAAGCGTCTGCCCTCAGGGCATGATCCTGGGGTCCTGGGATTGAGTCTGGCATTGGGCTCCTCACTCAGCGGTGAGTCTGCTTCTCCCTCTCCCCCTGCCATTTCCCCCTGACTGCGCTCTCTCGCTCGCTCGCTCTCTGACAAATAAACAAATAAAATCTTTTAAAAAACAAACAAAAAAAACCCGGAGCAACTTCAGAGCCTGCCCAGACTGGGTTCGCGTTGCAGCTCCTCCTGCCTTCGCTACGTAGACCAATGTGGGGTGATCTCACTCCTCTCTGAGCTTGCATGTTCTGACTGGAAGTTGGAGATGACATGGGATGCTGTGGGGACTTACTTGGAAGCCAAAGCAGGGTTCCTGCTCAACGAATTGAGGTTGTTAATGTAGTTATTTATTATGACTCGAGATTCTTTTCACAGAGAGCTGCGTGTTGCCCGTTGAGGTGGGGACTCCTGGTAATGGAGAGGCTTGAAATCAGAAAACACGGTAGAGGTTCCTGGGGGCCCGTGCCCAGCCGGTGGGGACCATGGGCAGGTGTGAAGTTCTGACTTCGCCCAATGGGGACAGTGATACTATGCGATTCACAGCTCACAGGATTCTTCTCCTGAATAAGGAGGTGACAGTGCCAACTTCTATGTATGTGAAAATCATAGACTTAAAGTGCTTCAACATGTCTTATGTCATGGAACCTTCAGCCCTATCCCGGGAGAAAGATGCCAAAGTTATGTTGAATCACATACTTGATGATGATAGTGATAGGAGTCAAGGACAAGTTTTTCTGGTTCAAAAGCCATGGTCTTTCCAGTAGAATTCTTAATAAGCAACCTAATAAGTATAAATAATGAATATTTGGTAAAAAAAAAAAAATGGGTTGTTGACTCCTAACTGTTGTTCAAAAACTTAAGCTTTAAGCATAAGAAAAGTCTGCTTTTATTTAAATTAACTCGGACTTTGAAAAAGTCCCAGTAATTTGTTAGATTGAACCATATGGAATTACTGATATTTGATTTTTTTTTTAACCTACAAAACAGTAATTTTTTAGTCCAATCTAACGGGTTCTCCAAAAGGGGCACATTTGCAAGCGCGCTGAGTCCTGTTACTTCCTGCACACATTGCCAATAAACCAGGGAGACATTAGCTGGGTTTAAGAGAGGCAGGAGAGTTTACATCAAGAATGTAAAAAGATTTCTTCCGAAAGAGCATCTTTGTAAAGCCTGGAGCTCAGGAAGAGATAAAATGACTTGTTTTCAAATAACAGATTGATCCCTAATTGTATGAATGAACAGTGTCCGTTGTGTTGAAGAAAACACAATCCCTGGGACTCTGAAGAGAGAGACCAATAGGACAGAGGTCACATTTCCGAGAGTTTCGGGGACAAGTAACCTTATCGCCTAGCGCACGGCACGCGTGTGCTCAACAAAACCATCTTGCATTCTACAACCCTCTGCAGCGTTCACATGAAACGGGCTTTGGAAACAGAACGAGTTCAAATACAGTTCCTCTCAGGGTGACCTTGCGACTTTCTCCTTTGAGAAAGTGCCAAGGATCCAGGTGCACGTGGGGTGCACCAGGGAGACCTGCTGTGTCCTGCAGCCCGGGGGACCGGCAGTGAGGGAACTTGGGCCAGCTCTGCTGCTAAGCTAATACGTGGCCCTGGGCACATCATTCAGCCCTGTGAGCTCTGCTGCCTTCGCCTGGAGAATACGCACAGTAAACGAAATAATTTCATAGTATCCTTTTCTGAGTCTAGAATCTTAAGACCCATTCACCTCAGCGAGGTGAGACCTCTGGCGAATCTCGGAGGTGGCTGGGTGCCAGGGGCCTCCGGGCAGGCTGCGTCCTTGGGGGTTCGTCCGGTGCCCTTCCCACTTGGCTGTTACAAGCCAGTCTGTGCTTTATAAAGTGTACCGTGCATTCCTCTGCGAAACATTTACCGGGAGATGGGCCCCTGGGGGGCTCAGTGGGTTAAGCGTCTGCCTGCTGCTCAGGTCATGATCTCTGGGTTCTGGGATCGAGTCCTGCATCAGGTTCTCTGATCAGCGGGGAGTCTGCTTCCCCTCTCCCTCTGCCTCTCCTCCTGCTTGTGCACTCTCACTCTCAAATAAACTCTTTAAAATAAGAAAAATCTTCTAAAAAAACATTTAATGGGATAAAAGGGAAATGGAGGGACGCTTTGGCTCATGAGATGGAATGCTGATGCATCCGTATCCATACTGAATTTTCTCCCACTGATGCACACTGTTTCCCTTGGTGGCTACGGAACCACCTTCACACCCCGACTCGAGTCCACAGGAATCCAAGGACAGATGCACAGGCTTCTGTGATCTAAAAGGAAGACAACAAAGGTGACAGACGATCCCCCTCTCCCCAACAGGACTATCTCAGGAGGTTTTATCCGTCCAGCTCAGAAACAAGGGAGGCCGACAGCTTCGAAGCCAGACTCAAGCGGATGCAGATGTTCTTCCGCCTGCCCGTGACGGGGGTCCTGAGCCCCCGCCTGATGGAAATAATGCAGAAGCCCAGGTGTGGGGTCCCCGACGTCGCCGACTACTCCCTCTTCCCAACCCAGCCAAAGTGGAATTCCCGAGTCGTCACCTACAGGTGCGCACCCCGGGGCTCGCCGCGGCCGACAGCCCAGCCCTCCTCCTGGGGCCAAACGCTGTCCTCTCGTCCACTGTCAGGGTCGTATCGTACACGCGAGATCTGCCGCGGGTCACCGTCAATCAACTCGTGGCAAAGGCTTTGTCCTTGTGGAGCAGGGAGATCCCGCTGGCCTTCCGGAGAGTGTTAGCGGGGACGGCGGACATCATGATCGGCTTCGCAAGAGGCGGTAAGGAAGGTCGCCGCGGGCGGCCCTGCGTGTTCGCGGGAGCGCGTTCCTCCGTTCAGGAGCCCTCTGTGCTCGACACAGGATGTAGGGGATATATAGTGACATGTGCACGTCCCTTCACTTCTTGTAGTTTATTAACATGGAGCCACTGTTGGTAGCAGAGATGCCAAATGATGGCCCGTGAGCCAAACCTGGCCCGCCATCTATTTCTGTGCATGAATTTCTCTCCCTTTTTTTTTTTTTTTTGGTGGGCAGTTTCGCATTCTGGGGATAAATATTTACCAGAATACAGGGATGGTCCTTCATTGACCCGTTATCAATGACTGCTTTGGGGCTACTGCAGGATTGTTGAGGGATCGTGACAGATACTGCCGAGCTGCTAAATCCTAAATTACTTATTATCTGGTCTTTTACAGAGAAGCTTTGCTGATCCTGCTTATAGTGTGAATCCTGGTAGACGTATACATACGTACATATGTGCATTTACAGAACAGTTAAAATATGACTAACTAACATTCTCATTAAACCAAGACACAGGTTACAACTTCCGAAAGCCCTCAGGGGTCTCCCTGATGGCCCATTGGCAACACCCTCAAGGGGGTAAGAAAGGAGAAACAGATCATTCTGATCACGGGATTTTAGGAGCTAAAACCCAGACACGCCGCTGCTGTTAATTGCTAGCTTTTTATGGTGTACGTTTAAAGAAAAGTGTTCTTTGGGGTCTGTTCTAATGTTGGACTGCCCAGGGGCTGCGAACTTAGCTGACCTTTGAACTTTGCCCACAATACTGACAACACCCCAGGACACATCCCAGAAAGCCCTGATCCCGGCAGCCCGTGTCTGTCAGGAAATGGATGGAATCCGTTGGATTCAGACGGATGCAGCCGGATCCCAATTCAGACAAGCGTCTGCATCATGAGTGAAAGCACTCACGAGACTCACCGGGACCCTCTGCGCCTGGTCCTCCCAGACACTGTCCGCGTTCGCGGTCCCGTAGGCAGGAAGCCTTTGGTCTCTGGGGTGAGCGGGGCTGAGCCGTGGTTTTGTGAACGAAAACCTGCCTGTGACCAGCACCGCGCACGGACCCCCACCCCCGCGCCAGGCTGATCGTCGCTGCTTCTGTAGTTCCGTAAACCACAAGGTAAACGGCCAGAGCTGGACTGGCTCACGAAGGGCGACCCCCCTGTTCTCTTTCAGCTCACGGGGACTACTACCCATTTGACGGACCGGGAAACACCCTGGCCCACGCCTTCGCGCCCGGGCCGGGGCTGGGAGGGGACGCGCACTTTGACGAGGACGAGCGCTGGACGGATGGCAGCAGGATAGGTATAGTGCCCCTCCCTCTTCTGCCGCACCGTGGTGGGTTTTTTTTTTTTTAAGATTTTATTTTATTTCTTTTTATTATGTTCAGTTAGGCACTGTATAGTACATAATTCGTTTCTGATGCAGTGTTCAAGGATGCGCTAGTTGCGTGTAACACCCAGTGCTCACCACAACGCGTGCCCTCCTCAATCCCCATCACCACCCTGCACGGTGTTGTTAGAGATCCGAACCCCTAGACCAGTGTGAATTTGCTAATTGCTTCCGTTAATGGTAATTACTGACCATGGTTAACTGCCAATGACAGTGTGCATCTCATCGCGTTATTCCATTCCACGAGCCCACCGTGCTGTGTAGACAGAGGATGGAAGGCGGTTGTGGGCTCAAAGCACACTGGGGTCAACCAGCGGCGGCAACGCCAGCCACTCGCCCTGTGTCTTTGGTCAAGTGATGACTTTTCTGAGCCAGTTTCCGTCTATGAAGTGGGACCGTCGTTCCCTCCTCCTGGGATTGTGGGAAGTGAATGACATAATGTGCGCACAGTGCTTTACAGTGTTGGGATCGCATGGGCATTCGATCAATCAGAGGTCTTTCCAGTTCCCAAAAGTAAGGTTTTTTTATTGGAGGAGGAGGAGCAGCAGAGACTATGATATTTAAGAATTGTGCACAAGTCTCAGGTCATTCTCTGTTGTCCAAAAGGAAGCCAGCCACCATCTTCATCACCCTACAAAGTGGGAGATTACAGAATCCCCCGAAAACTAACGGAGGAAAGCTCTGGTATAAATACCGCTAAGTGGAGCAGGTTCTAACAGTCAGTTAATGAGATAACGTGGCCGCTCCCTGCCCCTGAGTGGGAAATCCACAGGAGTGTCTGGTCGTGGGAAGTCACCACCACTGCAGTGTCTGCTGTCAGCCCCGAGCCTTGTGAGGTGGTGACCCGGGCTCGCTCCCACATCCTGCATGTCCTGCTTGTTCCGCTTTCTCCCCTCTCCGGGTGGGCTCACAGAGGGTCCCTGATGTCTGCCCACTGTCAGAGCTCTGGCCACTCTGCTAACTCCCAGGCTCTTGCCTTCTGCCTTCCTAGCACAGCCCATCTGTGAATCTGAGGGAAGATGATTCAGTCAACCAGAAACCAAACCTGGCGTTGCCGGGAGACCCTGCCTTGCTGTCCTGGCCTCCTCAAGGACGGCTGTCTCTCTCCTCATGCTCAAAGTCACTGCCCGTGAATAGCCATTATTTTCCAGATACTGGGAAACTCTCAGGAATATGACAGACCTACACAGTGGGAGCAATTATCTCCGATTAACACGAGTAACCAAGACTCGGGAGGTCAGGTTGTGTGTCCCAAGTGTCCAGCTGGTAAGCAGCAGAGCTGGGCCTTGAGCCTGGGTCCCTAATGCCTCCGAAGCCTCTGCTTTCCCCTCCAGAAGGCAGCTGTCCGGGGGGTGACCTTAGAAAAACAGCACATTTTGGTAAAAGCAGACGGGGCGATGAGATCAAAGCACTACGCTTTGAGGCTCCTTCTCAGCCCTCCACTCGTGGGGCCTAGACTCACGGAGGTGAACCGCAAAGGCTCTGAAGAGGTGTGCGTTCCTGCGGTTGTCTCATTTTCCCTTGCGTGTCATGTGACGTCGTTCATGGGGCTGCCTTAACGGTTCCTGTGTGTCACTCTCGGGTTGCAGGAGTTAACTTCCTAGTCATCGCGACCCACGAACTTGGCCATTCTTTGGGCCTCGGTCACTCGTCTGATCCCAATGCCGTGATGTATCCAACCTACAGAGTCGGAGAGTCCAAGAATTTCAGACTTTCACCGGATGACATCAAAGGAATCCAGAAGTTATACGGTAATATTTACGATTTCACATCCCTCCTCCGGGCGGGCGTGCCTCAACAGGAAAGGCTGGGAAATGGGTACCCGCTTGGAAAAGCCCACCCGAACTTACGTCTAAAAGCCCATTGAGGGGAGAAACTCGAGACCTTAGCTCCTGAAAACAGCCTCAGGCTGTTTTATACATTGTTGGTTTACGTTTTCAGTAATACAGTATCATTGGGTGAAATTAGGAAAAGGACGCGACGCAGATACTTTTTGTCCCCGATCTGCCACTCGCTGTTCTTTCGGGCTCAGTACAGATGCCTCAGGGAGTGTCCCCCTGGGGCGATGGGCTGAGGGACAGAGCGCCTTCCTCCCTAGCTGCCGAAGGGTCTGAATGGTCGCGCGAGCCGTGGAGCCGTGAAGGTGCTTCCGAGCGGCAGGGCCGTGTCCTCAGGAGACGATCATTCCTAGAATAAGACGGATTTAGATCCGTCCACCTCGAACTTACCATCAACGGTGTTTCCTAAACTGTGTTCCCAGAACATTAAATAGTCCCCAAGACAGTTCCCAGGAGAGGAAGCGACGGGGAAACAAGGTCACGAAGCGGCATCGGCCGTATTTCGGGCGCAGGGGGCGGCGATCGTGCCCGCCAGTCCAGTTAGCCGCGAGCTCCCTGGATTGTGTCCTCTTTCCGGACCGCGGACTGAGCCCTCGCGGAACAGCGAACCCTTCCTGGAGAATATCACGTACCCGTGCCTTCAGGTTGTGCGTCAAGCTGCCGCTGTTGCCCAGAAGTTGATGAAACACTGACAACTGTCGACAAAGTTATCACCGACAGAACAGAAAACAGTGCCACTCCTCCCATACATCCGCAGCCTTCGTGGGATCCTCCGTGGCCTGTGTCACGGTCCCAGAACCCTAAGAAAGTGAGAAAGGGACCCAAAAATGACTACATTTCACAGGAAGCAGATAGACCAAGGGCATCAAATTCTTAGGTATCAGCCCACAAGGCGCCCCAGTCAAAGTGGGAAAGAGGTAAGTTCTGGACACAGGAAAGGAAGACGTAATTAAATAGCTTTTAAATCTAGTGAGGACACGCACGCCAGGAGTGGTATGAGCAGAAAATACACATTCCAGAGTCGGATTCACCTCACGGGTGTTCTTTCCGGAGCCACATGAATAAGAGCTACGGGGCGTCTCGCACGGCGTCGCGCCCGGCCTTTCACGCGTCCCGCGCACAGACGGGACAGCCCAGGGAGTCGCTGCTCCCCTCGTCGCGCCAGTGGGTGAGCTCCGGTGGCCAGAGCCTGAGGCCTACCTTACCCAGGGGGGCGCAGCTGGAATTCAGGACCCCCCGGCCCGCCGCGCTCCATCCAGCCCCGCCCTCCCCGCCGCCGGGGTGGGCTTCAGAGCCGCTGGTCCAGGCGCAGAAAAGCGGGCTCCGGGGACGACAGACACAGACCGTACTGCCTGCGACGCGTCCTCTGTTTTCAGCGTCTCGGGATGGTTTTTGTGTGTTGTCGCCCATGTCAGGCGTCCGTGTTTTCTCTCTCAACAGGAGAGAATAGCAACTCGAGGAAGAATTAGGAGCGTGGGGAAGAGTGGACGTTCATTGCGTGGTTCCGTGGCTGCTCCCCAGCTGGAGCAAACGCCCACGGTCCCGAGCTCCGTCCGGCCCCTCGTTCGTCCTCCCCGCGTCCCGGCTGGTTTCCACCCGCCTCGCTCTCCTGGGGAAAAACACGAGAGCCTCCTTCCTCCGTGACTTTCCTCAAGCAGCTTGCACTTGGTCAGTGGCACTAAATGTTAAATACACAGATAAATAAAGTTTTTACTCCACGCAGAAGGCTTTCTACCGGGAAGGACTGGGTCTGTGTCAGAGAGGATGCGCTGTGCCGTGAAGTCCAAGTGCAGACAAACGAACGAGACCTCCGCGTCATTCCGGGTCTTCAGCTGCACCCGTCCTGTCCCCGGGCGGGCGAGGAGCGAGCTGTGTCCATCGGCCCGGCCCGCGGGTGCCCGAGCCCCGCTTCCCTCCTGGCCCAGGCCTTCCTCCAGTCTTCTGGGGAGCCTGGTTCTTCCCACGACAGGCACGTGAACTCCCAAGATTTTACATTCCCACAGTCACTGGTGGCTGAGTCCGGGCCTGATGTCACTGCATCTCCCTGACCCGGCCACACTGGGTTCCCTGTCCTTCGCCCAGGGCCAACCCAGACGTCAGTCCCACCCTCCTGTCTTTAACGTTCTTCCAGCTCGTCTCGCAAGGCTTCCAGGACCCCACGGGCCCTGCGGGAGACCCGCTCGGCAGTGGCATTGCACGTTGCTCCGAGGACACTGGGCATTATCCGTATCCCTCCACTCCTCCCCCTGCCCCAGCATCACGGATTTGTCATGGCTGCCCGCCTGCCCCGGCCCCACACTCCTATCCCCACGTCTATACCCCATTCTTTCTCACTTCTCCCAGAAACCCGTTTTCCTGACGTCCATACAGCTCTTTCTGCCCCGAGAGACTCGCCAATGTGTTTCTGTGGAGAAGCACGTTGGGTAGAAGCAATCAGCAAGCTTGAACACGAGGCAGTGGAAATTATCAAGGCTCAGGGAGAAAGGAAAAATGGCCAAAGAAAAGTGAATGGAACCTAATGTGCTGTGGGACGGCATCAGGCCGACTGCGGTGGGAATACCGATAAGAAGGGAGGAGGTTCTGCGCGTGAAGGATGGCGGGGGTGGGGGTGTCTGTGGAAAACGTCCGTACCTTCCCCTTTCGGTTTCACTGTTTCAGTTTCACTGTGAACTTAAAACTTCCCTAAAATATAAAGTCTTAATTTTAGAAAAATAACCTTATAGATCAAACATTAAATTACAATCTGGAAATTTTTTAAAGTCTCTGAAATTGACAAACCTTTAGCTAGACGGACTAAGGAAAAAAGAGGGAAGTCTCAAATCACTAAAATTGGATCTGAAAGTGGGGATGTTACTACTGATTTTACAGGGGAAAAAATTACAAATAAGAGAGCTCTGTGGGCAATTAAATGTCAACAGATTGAATAACAGAGACTCAGTGGACAAATTCCTAGAAACACCAAACCCACCAAGATTAAATCCTAAGAAATAGAAAATCTAAACAGACCCATAATGAGGAAGGTGATTAAATCAGTAACTGAGACTCTCCCAACGAAGGAAAGCCAGGGCTGAAGCCTTCACCAGTGAATTCCACCAAACGTTTAAAGGAGGACTGACACCAGTTCTTCTCAAAGTTTTCCAAAAATACTGACCAGGAAGGAACACTCCCTTATTTTACAAGGCTAGCATTACCCTTATATCAAAGCTAGACAAAGACATGACAAGAAAAGTAGACCCATATTCCTTATGAAATTCATGCAGAAATTCTCAACAAAGTACTAGCAAACCAAATTCAGCAACATAGTACAAGGGTTATGCACCATACAAGTAGAATTTATTCCCAGGATGCAAGGATGTTGCAGCATGATGAAAATTGATCAGTGCGATATACCACATTAGCAAAAAGAAGGGGAAAATCTCATCATCATCTCAACTCATGCAGGAAAGCATTGGACATTTTCCAAACCCCTGTATGATAAAAACACTCAGCACACTAGGAATTGAAGGAAACTCTCACAACATAAAAAAATTATGAAAAATTCACAATCAACATCATAGTCAGTGGCAAAAGACTTATATCTTTTCCTCTGGGATCAGGAACAAGACAAGGATGCCGGCTTTTGCCACTTCTACCCAACATCGTACTGGAAGTCCCAGGCAAAGCAATTAGATAAGAAAAATAAAAGGCATCCAAAATGAAAAGGAAGGGGCGCCTGGTTCAGTTGTTCAGTGGGTTAAAGCTTCTACCTTTGGCTCAGGTCGTGATCTCAGTGTCCTGGGATCGAGCCCCGCATCGGGCTCTCTGCTCAGCGGGGAGCCTGCTTCCCCCTCTCTCTCTGCCTGCCTCTCTGCCTACTTGTGATCTCTGTCTGTCAAATAAATAAATAAAATCTTCAAAATGAAAAGGAAGAAGTAAAATGATCTCTGTTCACGAGGATAAGATCTTATGTACAGAAAACCCTAATGATCACACCACACACACACACACCTGTTAGAACTAATAAATTCGGCAAAGTAGCACGATACAGAGTCTACAACCAAAAATTGTTTGCTTTTCTGTACACGAACAATGAACAATCTAAAAAGGAAATCAAGACAACAGTGCCATGAACAATTATATCAAAAAGGACAAGATACTCAGGAATTAAAGACGGCAGTACAAGAAATCAAAGAAGATAAATTAGTGGGAAAATCCCGTGTTTGTGGACTGGAGGACTTAATGTTGTTAAAGTGTCGAGACTACCCAAAGTGGTCTACCGATTGAATGCAAAAGACAAAAACTTGGGCTAAAATTCATAGGGAATCTCAAAGGGCCCCGAAGAGCAAAAACAATCCCGAAAAAGAACAAAGCTGGAGCAGTCACACTTCCTGATTTCAAAACACACTTAAAAAGCCAGAGCAGCCCGACCGGACGGGGCCGGGCGTCTGGGAGGCGCGGCTCCGTGGGGTAGTGGCTGCCTTTGGCTCTGGTCGGGATCCCAGGGTCCCAGGCCCCCGCTCAGCGGGCAGCCTGCTTCCCCCTCCCTCTGCGGCTCCCCCTGCTTGTGCTCTCTTGCTATCTCTGTCACTGTTTCTATCTCTCTCAAGTAAATAAATGAAATCCTTAAAAATAGATAAATAAAGCTGCAGCATCAGTTCAAAAAAAAAAGGCAAAGAAATGCCACAAAGTTCACGGTCGTGTTTTAAAACTGCCACACGGGGTCACCCTTTCTCCTAAGAAACCGTCTACCTTGGAACGGGCGTTGGATTCGCTCTGACGGAAGGTGCACTTGCTTCTGTAAAATGCCGCGCGGAATGAGTGGGTACAGAAGTTGTCCGTTCGTACAAGGGACTATTCCTCGGCCATCAGGAAGGATGAACACCCAACTTTTGCACCAGCATGGATGGGGCTGGACGGGGTCATGCGGAGTGAAGTCAGTCCGGCAGAGAACACGTATCCTATGGCGTCACGCACAGGTGGAACGTAAGGAGTAGAGCAGAGGACCGCGGGGGAAGGAGGAAGACGGAGGGGGGAGAAACCAGGGAGGGAGACAAACCGCGAGAGACCGTGGGCTCTGGGAACCAAACTGAGGGTCACAGAAGGGAGGGAGTGAGGGCTGGGGTAACCGGGTGACGGGCGTGAAGGAGGGCGCGTGATGGGATGAGCACTGGGCGTTACACGCGGCTGCTGGACCGCTGCACACTCCGTCTGAAAGCAGGGACCTGCTACAGGTCGGCTCTCTGGATTTAAATTAAAAACATAAAAATAAAATGCCGGGGGTGCCTGGGTGGCTCAGTGGGTTAAAGCCTCTGCCTTCGGCTCAGGTCATGATCTCGGGGTCCTGGGATCGAGCTCCACATCGGGCTCTCTGCTCCGCAGGGAGCCTGCTTCCTCCTCTCTCTCTGCTGCCTCTCCGCCTGCTTGTGATCTCTGTCTGTCAAATAAATAAAATAAAATGCCATAGGGACCAGCAAAAATAAGACCTGGTTGGTCCCTTCTTTGCCACCACAGCCTGGATGCCAATGCCCTGCCCAGCAAAGAGAGAATCACTGTCACTGCTTCAGTGCCAGAGAGACAGAGGACGCTACGGAGCACTCCCCTGGCGACCACTGTTTCTCTGGGGACGGAGTTTATGGTTTCTGCAAGTATGGAAGCCGTCGGGCAGCACCAGCCCTGCCCATGTCGTCACTGATCTTTCTGCGTGTGAGACAGAGAAACTCCGGCTTGCAGACGTGGAGACAACGGCGACCTGCCCTTCGGCCTGACTTCCAGCTAAGGGACAGCCGTGACCTACTGGGCAACTTCACCTGGTGAGGAGAAACACGGTGTCACCACTACCCACGGACGATGGGTCGAAGTTCAAGAAGCAGCACAGGCTTTTATCCCTGACACACTTCCCTAGGAATCAAAGACCAGAGAACCAAGACCGGGTCCCTGACGCACTTCCCTAGGAATCAAAGACCAGAGAACCAAGACCGGGTCCCTGACGCACTTCCCTAGGAATCAAAGACCAGAGAACCAAGACCGGGTCCCTGACGCACTTCCCTAGGAATCAAAGACCAGAGAACCAAGACCGGGTCCCTGACGCACTTCCCTAGGAATCAAAGACCAGAGAACCAAGACCGGGTCCCTGACGCACTTCCCTAGGAATCAAAGACCAGAGAACCAAGACCGGGTCCCTGACGCACTTCCCTAGGAATCAAAGACCAGAGAACCAAGACCGGGTCCCTGACGCACTTCCCTAGGAATCAAAGACCAGAGAACCAAGACCGGGTCCCTGACGCACTTCCCTAGGAATCAAAGACCAGAGAACCAAGACCGGGTCCCTGACGCACTTCCCTAGGAATCAAAGACCAGAGAACCAAGACCGGGTCCCTGACGCACTTCCCTAGGAATCAAAGACCAGAGAACCAAGACCGGGTCCCTGACGCACTTCCCTAGGAATCAAAGACCAGAGAACCAAGACCGGGTCCCTGACGCACTTCCCTAGGAATCAAAGACCAGAGAACCAAGACCGGGTCCCTGACGCACTTCCCTAGGAATCAAAGACCAGAGAACCAAGACCGGGTCCCTGACGCACTTCCCTAGGAATCAAAGACCAGAGAACCAAGACCGGGTCCCTGACGCACTTCCCTAGGAATCAAAGACCAGAGAACCAAGACCGGGACCGTTGTCGGTTATGAAGCAGTCGTGGACTTGCCCTCACGGACTTTGATGACGGTGATGGTCGAGCTTGTAGTATGGGCTACGCCTGCACTTGGAGACACTTGGACAACTCCCTCAGCATCATTCAAACACCTTAGACAGGCTTCCTTTTCCTGCTGCCCAAGCGAGCAAATCACCGAGCCCTGAGAAAAGCAAGCAACTCCGTCGAAAAGTTGGGGACCACACGTGATGGGCTGGAGTTCCGTTGGAACTTAACCCCTACTCCACTTCCTCGGTTTACGTGTAACTAGATCTCACCCCAGGAAGAATGCACCTCCGACTGCGTAGACAGCTCTCAACCTACGGAATCATTCTGGTACAGAAACCGTGCTCGGTCGAATACTGCTATAAGCTTCTCCTCCTCCCCGCCCCCCAACTCCAGTGATACTGGTGGGAACGGTGGAGTTCTGGGCAAAAAAGGCGGAGTCCCTGTCTGCACCGTTTGGAGCTAGAATCGTAGTGACGAGTGTGATCAGCGGCCCTGAGAAGGTCTCTAATATCCACTGTCAAGAGGGTGAATGAATGAATGAACGCATATTGATTTGAGTTAACTTGTTCAATTAAAATTTTCATTTTAGACATCTTACAGAAGAGGATGATACAAATAGAGAATGAGAGGCAGAACACAGGCCACTTTAAATTTCAAATAGCTAAATGGTTTCTATCCAGCTTCCTAGGTGTTAACGCTTAGGAAGATATTCATTATAAAAGTGGGCTTTTTCCTGAATGGTGGCCCCTTGAGCTGGGTTCGCTGGGCTACTCCACAGTCTAGGCACTCTGCTTGTCTTCAGCTACACAGAAAACCACCCAGAATCTAACGTCCTGAAACGACTACCGTGATTTACTACCACTCATAGTTCTGTGGGTTGACCAGACGGTTCTTCTCCCGGCCTTGTTCAGGATCTCAGCCCCCTTGGGTCACGCCATGGTTGGGCTGGATCGCCCCCCATTGGCTCATTCCCAAGGCTGCTCCTTGGCACAGATATCTAGAGATTGGTACCTCTTTCTCCGTCCAGACAGTCTCCTTACGGAGGGCTCTCCGTTACTCAGGGACTTGAATTCTTCCACGTCAAGTTTTGGCAAGGTTCCCAGTTCCGAGTTCTTGATTACAAGCATCAGAAACTGGTTCTCTCTAACTTAATGTGGAGATAGATTTACTGCAGGAGGCATCAGAGTGCACCGGCGCTCCCAGGGGAAAGCCTAGAGAGCATGGATGCTGCCCAGTGAAAAGCCTTCCAAACGCTCCTGCCTTCCCGTACCACTCAAGATTCAGAGCCCTGACAAGCGGAATGCTTGGCCTGAGCGACGGTCCCACACTTGCGCTAGTTTCCAGAGAGCAAGGCGTGTCTGGCCTTCATCCACGTCCACAGAGAGGGGTAGGGTCCTGCCTTCTGACAAGACTCACTCCATGGAGGGTTCATTCGAAATACGAGCAGGACAGGATCTCCCCAATGGCGGCTGTGACTTTGCTTGAAATCGCATTAAAGTGGGGGCAAAATTGTTATCCTTAAATACTGCACCCTCATTCACAAAGACAATTTATCTCACTTCTAATTCAGCGCTTTCTCTGCGTCCTTTGCTGGAGTTTTAAATGTTCTTCTGGAATGGTCTTGAGAATTTTTGTCTCGTGAGTCCTTGATATTTTACGATTTCGTTATTGTTGTGTTGGACACTTTGGTATTTTATTGTCTCTCCTTTGTTTTATTATGGTATTGAGGGATACTGCTGATTTCTGTATATTGATCTTATAGTATTTACGCTTTTTTATTTCTCCTGAAGGTCTGTTGGTTTTCTTCAGTCTTGCGTGTAAATACTTGCAAGAGACAATTTCATCTCTTTGCATCCAGTCCGTATATTTCTTAGTATTTTTTCCTGTCTTATGACGTTGGCCTGAACCTCCAGTCTCATGCAGAACATGATGTTAGCATGTGTTCTTGTACCGTTCCTGATCTTAGAGCAAATGCCTTTCAAGTTTTTCCAGGTAAAAAGATAAATACTTTTCTATCCCATTAAGGATGTTTCTTTTTATTTCTAGTTTTCTACTAACTTAAGTTGTAAATAAGATGCTTTTTTTTTTTTGCATCCGTTGAAGTGTTCCTAAGTATGTCCTTCTTTAGCTTGTTAATATGTGAAATTACATTAATAGATTTGTTTTCTAACGTAGAATTTTCTCCTTGCATTCCTACAAATTAATCGTAATTTATCACAATGTATTTTTTTTGGATCGCTACTGAATTCTGTTGTCTAATATATATTAGGGTCCCGGCACCTGTGTTCACAGATGAGACTGGTGATCTACTTTCACTGCACTGTTCTCATCAGGTTCTCACAGTGGGGTTACGTTGGCTTCATAAAAGAACTTGACACTCGTATCGTTCTTAAAAATAAGGAATGGTGGGGGCACCTGGGGGGGCTCAGTGGGTTAAGTGTCTGCCTTCGGCTCAGGTCATGATCTTAGGGTCCTGGGATTGAGCCCCGAATCGGGCTCTCTGCTCAGCGGGGAGCCTGCTTCCCCCCACCCTGCCTGCCTCTCTGCTGCTTGTGATCTCTCTCTGTCAAATAAATAAATAAAATCTTTTTTAAAAAGAAATGATAAAACTAAGTAAGTTTCCAAATCAAAAAGAGGGAGAATATTTAAAAACAAAACTTGTTTCCAAAATTATGATTTGTTCTTTTAAAAAGTTAATAAAGAGAGAAAAAACCAGCTGTGCATACTGCCCACCCTGCCCCGGGAGGGCTCCGTGTTCCGTCCTCTCTCCTGACAGGTACCAGCAGCTGCCACTTCCATCCACAGAACGTCGCTGCTGGGCAGTAAGTTACCCGCCGTGTGAGCCTGCCGTACAGATGTGGGTTCGATGCTGCGTATTAGGTAGATGGTGTGACAGCCACTGGCCGCTCTGGGTTTCAGGTTTCCCATCAGCAGAACGGAAACTGGGGAGTTGGAATAAAGCAAGTAGCTCTGGCTTCTAAACAAAAGTTAGCTGACTCCAGCACCGTCGGTCGGCACCCCCAGCAATCCACGAAATGGAGCAAGGACCCCCGCTCCCAGACTCAACACGACAGACTTCCAGAGCCATCTCGAGGCAGGAAGCACCCATGAGGCCACGTCACTGCGAAATGATGGCTTTCTGCCCCAGTTCCTGGCACAGAGCGCCTGAAACATCCTAAGAGACGAGAGCTTGGGGAAGCATCTTTTGTTCTAGTAGTGGGTGTTTGACACCAGTGCCTGACCTAGGGCTCCTAAACTTTTGTACTTTCCTGGGTGATGGGAGCACCTGTTATTTTTATGAGGTGATCCTGGGTGGGCTCCTTTTAAAACAGAGACTAAACCATGATTAGAACCTCGAAACTTGGGGCGTCTGGGCGGCTCCGTGGGTTGAGCCTCTGCCTTCGGCTCAGGTCATGATCTCAGGGTCCTGGGATCGAGCCCCGCGTCGGGCTCTCTGCTCAGCAGGGAGCCTGCTTCCTCCTCTCTCTCTGCCTGCCTCTCTGCCTGCTTGTGATCTCTGTCTGTCCAATAAATAAAATCTTGAAAAAAAATTTTATTAAAAAAAAAAAAAAAAGAACCTCGAAACTTCAGCTCCCCGCCATTCTTTGGAGAAGGGAGCGTCGGCCGAGAGAGTTAATGATGACCCGTCACGCCCACATGACGAAGCTTCCATTTAAAAAAAATAAGTCGGGGCTCAGTTTCCACGTCGGGGGCCACATCCACACGGGGAGGGTGACACATCCCGGCTCCAGAACTCCCATACCCGTGGGCGTTCACGCAGCTTCGGAGTATAATCTCCCCCGCGTGTGCTTTTCTTCCTTCTCTCTGACGTACGAGAAAGTGAAATGGAAATTCTGGTTCTCAGCTATGGTAAAGTCAACCCTCCCTTCCCTGGAGCACAGAGAACCTGTTTTTCAAGTTAGGGATTTAAGGAACTTCTAGCGTAGGGGAAAGGGCAGGGAGAGGACTTTCCCACCAGACCTGAGCTACGCCGAAGGTGGTCGGCGCCCCCAGGAGCCAGGCTCTGCCTGATCCCTGACCCCGGAAGCAGCCGCACCACAGACGGGAGACAAACTAGCGCCCTACCTGTGTCAGGGAACGTGCCAGAAGCTGCCAGACCCGAGCGGAGTGGGCAGACGCGGACGCAGGAGCACCTGGGGTCCCCAGTTGCTGAGCGAGGGTGCGGGGATGCCCAGGGGGCGAGGCTACGGGAAGGGCTAAGCCCCGTGGACGGCAGCTGGACTCAAAGTCAGGCTAACTGGTGGGCCGTGCTGGCCCACGTTCCCGGCCTTAGATCCGACCCACGATGGTACAGCAGCCCCCTGACCCGGTGTCTCCCTGGCATGTGAGGGGCTGGCTCCCAGAACGAGGGTCTCTCTGCTGACCGTCCTTGAGCACCCTTCCAGCCCTCTTTCTGCCCCTCTCGGCATCTTGGCACCCACCTTGTCCTGATGTGCTCTGTCTTGGGAGAGAGACACAGGCAGGACGCAAGGAGTGTCTTCTCCTCGGCTTTACTTTCCCGATGTCCTGGCAGGTCGCTGAGGAGAGATGGGACAGAACCTGCTGGTGTAGACGGCGCTGTCCACGCGGGTGTGTGAGGACGTCGGGGTTGCAGGAGGGAACTGGCAGAGACGGGCACCGGCCAGGCAGCCGCACCTGTGCGCCCTTGCCCCGGGCCCCTCGCGTCAGCCCAGGCCTGGGTGGCAGGTGCTGAGAAGTCCCCAGCTCCCGGGGACTCCCTTCCCGGCCCGCGTCCTCGTGGCCTCCGCTCATCCCCAAGGTCAGCTCCTCCATCAACGCTCCCTCCTCTCTCTTTCCTCACCTCCCATCTTCCTGCTCCTTTAGCCTCTGCGGCCGCGATGTCCTGACCCAAGCGTCTGCACGATACCTACGACACTCTGTCCTTACTTTATTGTGTCCGTGGCCTCCATTGGACTGGGCCCTCCCTGAGAACAAGAACACGGCCTCGTTTTCTTCTGGAACGCAGGCGGTGCACTGAAGTGTCCAGCACATAATTTGGCTCCATGATTTTTGCGAGGATGCATGAAGGAATAAATACGTAAGGTTGGTCACCTTCCCAAATGCCGGATGTGCCCTCAGACGGTGCCCACACTTGCGTGTCCCAGGTGACTGCCTTCCGTCCCGTTTCTACCCACTGGGAATTAGCATCCAGACTAGGATCATACACCATTTTGTTCCTGGCTTCCATGACCTCGTTCATGAAGTCTGTTCTGCTCGCTGAAGTCCTCCGTATCCCTTAAAACCAACCTCGAAGTCCCTCTTTGAGAACTACTTCTGCCTGCCTGTTCTCTTCTGCCTCCGGTGCTCCTGTTCCCGTCCTCCCTTCCACCCCCGGGATCTAACACCGCTGACGCCTTTCTCCCCGGGAGGACCGAGAGCTCCTTAGTGGCAGCATCTGTCCCTGCATTCTTGCACTTCCGGCGACGAGGGCTATACCAGGCAATAAGAAGTTATTTAATATGTGTTTGTTGATTGACTGAATCTCCTTACAGGCTTTAGAGACTGGAAATTTAAAGTGTTAGAGGACACTTTGGGACTACGTTTCTCAAAACTGGTGGTGAAGAACCAATGTGGTTTTTTCTTTTCCTTTCTTAACAGATTTTATTTCTTTATTTATTTGAGAGAGAGAGTGCAAGTGTGCGAGGAGAGTGGGGGGCAGAGGCAGAGGGAGAGTCAGGCTCCCCGCTGAGCGGAGAGCCCAACACAGGACTCGATCCCAGGACCCTGACATCATGACCCGAGCTAAAGGCAGACGTTTACCCGACTGAGTCACCCAGGTGCCCCAGTTTTTTCTTTTTAAAATTTACTGTTGATCATTTGTAAGACACAATTATGAATGGCTAGAAAAATGAAGTTTAAACGACTGGTATCCAAAATACAGGCCCGATGACGTATTCTTAGGTTCAACAGACGTAAGCTCACCTTCGCAGATTGTCGTAAATGTTCATAAGGAATAGCTGTCCGTTTCCGCGCTTACCTGGGCTGGCCTGGGGATAGACTGGTCCCGGGTCAGGTGGGGGCTGGGGGGCCGGATCCCCGGCCGTCAGTACTGTCCAGCCAAAGACCGCCGGGAGCGCACCTGTTCCCGCGCCTGCGGGGGCCTCCCTCAGTGCAGCCGGCGACGTTCCAGTGAGAACTGATCAGAAGGGACTTTCTGGGGACAGGCTGCGGCTTGCGTTGGGTCCTCCTGAGACGCGGGGTCCTGCCCGGGGCTGGACGCCGTCAGCAAGCGGGGCGGCTCCGCAACTAAGCAGTGGATGGACACGCGGGTAAACAGAGTCTGAAGCGTTCAGTGGCCAGGAGTCCGTGGCCACCCGTTTGTAGCTAGGACGGAAGCACTTCGGTGGCCAGGAGCCCGTGGCCACCCGTTTGTAGCTAGGACGGAAGCACTTCGGTGGCCAGGAGCCCGTGGCCACCCGTTTGTAGCTAGGACGGAAGCACTTCGGTGGCCAGGAGCCCGTGGCCACCCGTTTGTAGCTAGGACGGAAGCACTTCGGTGGCCAGGAGCCCGTGGCCACCCGTTTGTAGCCAGGACGGAAGCACTTCGGTGGCCAGGAGCCCGTGGCCACCCGTTTGTAGCCAGGACGGAAGCACTTCGGTGGCCAGGAGCCCGTGGCCACCCGTTTGTAGCCAGGACGGAAGCACTTCGGTGGCCAGGAGCCCGTGGCCACCCGTTTGTAGCCAGGACGGAAGCACTTCGGTGGCCAGGAGCCCGTGGCCACCCGTTTGTAGCCAGGACGGAAGCACTTCGGTGGCCAGGAGCCCGTGGCCACCCGTTTGTAGCCAGGACGGAAGCACTTCGGTGGCCAGGAGCCCGTGGCCACCCGTTTGTAGCCAGGACGGAAGCACTTCGGTGGCCAGGAGCCCGTGGCCACCCGTTTGTAGCCAGGACGGAAGCACTTCGGTGGCCAGGAGCCCGTGGCCACCCGTTTGTAGCCAGGACGGAAGCACTTCGGTGGCCAGGAGCCCGTGGCCACCCGTTTGTAGCCAGGACGGAAGCACTTCGGTGGCCAGGAGCCCGTGGCCACCCGTTTGTAGCCAGGACGGAAGCACTTCGGTGGCCAGGAGCCCGTGGCCACCCGTTTGTAGCCAGGACGGAAGCACTTCGGTGGCCAGGAGCCCGTGGCCACCCGTTTGTAGCCAGGACGGAAGCACTTCGGTGGCCAGGAGCCCGTGGCCACCCGTTTGTAGCCAGGACGGAAGCACTTCGGTGGCCAGGAGCCCGTGGCCACCCGTTTGTAGCCAGGACGGAAGCACTTCGGTGGCCAGGAGCCCGTGGCCACCCGTTTGTAGCCAGGACGGAAGCACTTCGGTGGCCAGGAGCCCGTGGCCACCCGTTTGTAGCCAGGACGGAAGCACTTCGGTGGCCAGGAGCCCGTGGCCACCCGTTTGTAGCCAGGACGGAAGCACTTCGGTGGCCAGGAGCCCGTGGCCACCCGTTTGTAGCCAGGACGGAAGCACTTCGGTGGCCAGGAGCCCGTGGCCACCCGTTTGTAGCCAGGACGGAAGCACTTCGGTGGCCAGGAGCCCGTGGCCACCCGTTTGTAGCCAGGACGGAAGCACTTCGGTGGCCAGGAGCCCGTGGCCACCCGTTTGTAGCTAGGATGGAAGCACATTTTGGTTATTTTTGTGGTTTGGACATGTTCCTGTTTTTGTCTGTGTTCAGAGAAGGTCACAGAGCGGCTTGGTCTGTGATGTTCTGTGAAACGGTTTCCGTTCCTCAGCAAGGCCTCTGGCGAGCTGGACCAGCCCCCAGGTCTGCGGCTCTCACCGCAGGGGCCGCCGCATGGCAGAAGGTTGGCAGCGCCGGCCGGGGACAAACGGGACGTGGGAGCTGCCGTCTCCTTCGCGATCCCGCGGTCCCGTTCTGACACCGCGCCTGCCCGGCACCTGGGTCCGTGCTCTGGACATCTGCGTGGGCCTCGGGAATTTGCATTCCCAGCCCAGCCCGGTGCGGCTGAGGCTGCCGGACCTCGCGTGGAAACCACCCAAGTCGGTGGGGCGTGAGGTGTTTACAGGGACGGAGAGACCTACTGTAGTTAGTGGCGTCCCGGGAAAGTCTACCCCTTCTGGAAACACTGGGTGCCCTGGGGACACGGGGCCACACTGCATGTTTTCCCAGGTCAGGTGCCCACTCTCCCAGGGGAAGCTCGCAAACGAAGATCCTCTCCAACGTAATTTGTCCAGATCGTTGACCATTAACATTAACATCATTAACATCAACGTAAAATTTTTTTAATCATTTTTTTTCTTCTTTTGAAGATTTTATTTATTTATTGGACAGACAGAGATCACAAGTAGGCAGAGAGGCAGGCAGAGAGAGAGGAGGAAGCAGGCTCCGTGCTGAGCAGAGAGCCTGATGCGGGGCTCGATCCCAGGACCCCGGGACCATGACCTGAGCCGAAGGCAGAGTCTTAACCCACTGAGCCACCCAGGTGCCCCATCATCAAAGTAAAATTTATGTGTAAATAAATAATGAAAGTATTCACTGACCCCAGCTGTAGTGGACTCCAGGGGCCATGAGGAAGGGAACCAGACACGCTCTTCTCGGTCTCTCCCTCACGTAGCATGGCCCTGATGTGTAGGTGCTTCCAAACACCTGTGTCTGGAACGTTCTAGCAGACGAAGGAAGGAATCCTCGAGGTCACGGACGTCACTGTGACTGAAGGTCAGCGATGGGGGGCTTGGATGTCCAGACAAAGGCCATGTGAAAAGCCCAGAAGATTTCCGTTCTCATCCACACCCAGTACAAACCAGGAATGAGACACGCTGGCACAAAAAATGATGCTATAACTTGAGACTAAGGTGACAGGAGTGTGATGCTCGAAAGAAAGGACGCTGACAGGGAGTCTTCACGGCTGAGACCACTGGCCCAATATTCCAGATGCTAAGCTCAATTCGGGGGAAAGTGATCTTTCCAGATAGACCCCCACCCTTTGGTTCTGTTTATACGTTTTCCTTCCACCCACAAAAATCCTTCCCACCCCATCCTCCAACTCCCCGTTGTTCTCCTTGGAATTCTCCCCCGTTCCATGATTCCAGTCCCCACACTCCCAGCTGTTTTCTATTTCCCCCAAGCCCCTATTACGATGTTATGGTACCTACATCTTCTACCGAATATGATCACTATTTATTTGCATGTCTTATTTAGCCAAAGAATGTAAACTGCAAAGCACTGATCCAAGGCAAGTGGTTTTCATTATTTTTGGTTATGATCTTCTAACGGCCAGTGAGACCTTTGTCATTTCTTTTCTTTCCTTTTAAACGACACCCTGCACCGAGCTAGCGGCTCTGGGAAAAGAGCAGAAGTTCGTTGTCTCACGGTCGACTCAGATGTGTTCGAGCTGCGAGAAGAAGGCGGCAGAGTCCGCACTCTCGAGCTGGGAGCTGGATTCTGAAACGACTCTCAGTATGTAGAAATACTCTCAGGGACACAGTTCACGTAAGAGTTAAGCAACCAAATATATAAACAAATAGTTCCCAGAAGAGGAATTACAAATGCCCCATGAAATAACCAAAGGTGCGAATCATGGGACGCCTGGGTGGCTCAGTTGGTTAAGCAGCTGCCTTCGGCTCAGGTCATGATCCCAGCATCCTGGGATCGAGTCCCACATCGGGCTCCTTGCTCGGTGGGGAGCCTGCTTCTCCGTCTGCCTCTGCCTACCACTCTCTGCCTGTGCTCGCTCACTCTCTCTCTCTAACAAATAAATAAATTTAAAAAAAAATTAAAAGGTGCGAATCATCTCAGTTAATCGAGAAAGAAATGCAAATGGAACAAGACGAGCCTCCCTCATTGGCCCATCGCTCTGGCAGAAGACTGAGAGGCCCTGTGCAGTGTCAGCAAACAGCCAGCGGGGCCGGAGATGTTCAGGTGCACGTTACAAGATGGATCTGACTGTTTAGAACACGTATGGAAACAATCGTGTTTCAGAGAGTATATGCCTCAAAATTACTTTTTCCGTGTTGCCAGGATTTGGGCTGAAGGATGTTCACAGGGCCCTGAATTTATATCAGTAGAAATCAGAGATGACCTACGTATCTGTCAAAACAATTATGTTTAAATAAATGACATCCACGCTCTGACGCTTCATAGTTACCACAAAGAATGAAGCGTCGTATCTCTTTGTGCAGTTATGGGAAAATGACCACAAAATACTGTCAAATTTAAAAAGCAAATTGCAGAAGAGTAACGACAGTAGAATTCCTTTTTTGTGGACAAAAGGACCTGTGTTCTATGTTTTCATGGTCATGTCAATGCACGTGCAAATTTCTACATAACTATGTGTGCAAAGACAAAAACAAACTCACAAACAAAAACAGAGATCTGGAAAGAAAGTCACCCGGCAGCCGCGGTTACGCAGAGTGACACAGGGAGGACGTTGTGTGCACGTCTGTGTATTGTTTAAGTCTTTCAACCTTCTTCTTCGTGCCTCTTTTTGAAATAGAAAATAAGCCCGATTAAAAGCAGAGGCTTTTCAAAGTTGTGATAAAATGTTTGAATATTCGCAGAAGCGCCAATCAGACCTCAGAGACCACACGCGTGAAAAATCCCTTTATTCTCTAGAACTCTAGGCCCACAAAATTATTCACATATATTTGGGTCCCTTGCGGGAACCTGAAATCCCGTGCGGTCCCCCGGGAACAGCTCCTTCCGGGTCGTAGATGAGGTAAGAGAGGAACTCAAAGAAAAAGAAATTTCTCTGACACTTGGCTTTTTAAAAATCGTCAAAGCAAAGGGCTCTCGGAAACAATTCACCCAACCTCTGATGTATTCGAGGGGCCACAAGTTCAAATGCCACAGGACAGGAGGGCAAGGAACCAAGTCGGAGGTTGGCAAGGCCCGCTGGAAGCAGACAGCAAGCGGGGGGCTGGGGGAGGCGTGTCCCGCCCACGCCCGGCGGCTCTTCCCCTGTCCCCCTCGGACAGGCTGGAGCCCTTACGCGGGATCTTTCAGTGTTTCGAGAGAAAGCAGACATCAGAACGCTTCACTGCAATCCCCCTGGGTTTTACAGTTTAACAGGCCGTTATTTACAGTCTCGAGTGCTGTGTTGGTGAACTGTACAGAGGAAACGCATCGCCGGCAGGACTTGGGAGCCGGTTTCCTGCTCGCCATGTTTGGGTTTTACTGTCCTCCCGGAGTTCGAGGGGACTCATCCCAGCGCAGCCTTCCAGACCCGCGTCACTTCGCTCTTCTTTCTTCAGCCCTTTGGCCGTGGTATTCTAGAACGTCAGAGCTCAACGACAGGTTAGACGCATCTCATTAGGGCCCCCGGGGTGGCTCAGTGGGCTAAGCATCTGACTTTAGCTCAGAGCATCATCTCGGGGTCCTGGGATCAAGCCCCGCCTCGGGTGGGGAGCCTGCTTGCCCCACCCAATTTGTGTTCTCTCTCAAAGAAATAAAATCTTCAAGAAAAAAATGATAATTTTACATGTGCAATGTGGTGGCATTAAATACACTCACGGTATTGTACAAACCACCAGTACTAGCTACTTCCAACAATTTTGTGTTACCCCAGCAGGAACTCTGTATTCATTACACAGTCGCTCCCACTCCGCCGACTCCCGGCCCCCAGAACCTCCGGCCTGTTCTGTCTCTCTGCCTGTCTCTACCCCTGAGCTGGGTTCCCCCACCGACTGGAGCTGCGAGCCGTTTGCGTTAGTGCCGGCTTATCTCACTTAGCACGTTTCCAGGGTCGGTCCACATCACAGTGTGCATCAGAGCTCCAGCCCCTTCGCTGGCTGAAGAATGTTCCACTCTGCGCTGTGTATCGTGATACTGTCTAAAGGAGGCTCCTTGCCCAGTGAGGGGCTTGAACCCATGACCCTGCGATCAACAGCCACACGCTCCACCAACTGAGCCAGCCAGGTGCCCGGTATCACGGTTTATAAGAAATATATATTTGGTCTTCATTTCCCTTTGCAGCACGGGAGCTTCTAAACCCTCAGAATCTCCCAAGCTGTGAGAAAGTTCCAGGTGTCTTTTGGTATGTTAATGAGGCGGTTTTGGAAAGTCCCTCAGTCACGGTCATGGTCATGGGAGGGAGAGAACTGGTTTCCGGGGGAACCAACAGGTCGATCTGGGGTTGGAACTTGCAGCCCCACCCCCTGACCTCCGGGAGGAGAGAGGGGCTATGGGGGAAAATGCCGGCGAGGGGCCGTGATGCAGTCAACCGTGCCCATGTAATGGAGCGTGCATAAATGACCCAAGAGGACAGGGCTCAGAGAGTGTGCAGGGTGACCCCGTGGAGACTGGGGGGATGGGACAGGGTGCCCGGGAGAGGGTGAAGCTCCGCGCCCCTCCCCCTTTCCTACCGATCCTGCGTCCCACCCTTTCCTAATGAGCCAGGAATCTCCGAGTGAAATGTTTTTCTTGAGTTCTGTGAGCCACGCTAGCAAATTAACCGAACCCAAGTTCAGGCCATCGGGAATCTCTGATTTATACCAGTCGGAAGGAGACCCAGCCAATCTGGGTGACTGGCAGGGCCCTCTGAAGTGTGTGTTTGGGGGGCACTGAACCCCTTTCCCCTCTCCCGGTGGATGGTGTCAGAAGAGAGTTCAGTTGTAGGTGTCTGGGCTGTGGCTTGTCGGTGTCCCGCGGTTTCTGTGTTTCTACCACTTCGGTGTGTCTCTCTCTGTGTTGACGGGTTGTTTCCACTTTTCAACGCTGTGAAAAATGCTATGAATATTGGCTTAGAAAAGGCCGGGTCCATGTTTCATTCCTTGAGGATACGATTGTTGGGAACATTGTTGGGATGATTCCATATTTAACGCTGAGGAACCCCCAACCTGTTTCCCGTACCGTTAGCACCCTTTTACGTTCCCACCAGCAACTCATCTAAATCCCTTATTTTTGAGGTGAAGAAGTCAAGGGTAGAGCTAGTTAGGTAACTTGACCCTATTCCCAGAAAGTAACTGCAGAGCGGATATCACAAGCAAGTATCTTGAGCCCCAATACCATCCTCCCTCCAAAGCTGACTCCACCAACACGCAAGTCAGATGGCAAACGGCAGCCACGTCCGCACAAAGACTGGACCATTGGCGAGAGACTCCCTGCTGGATCTGGGAGAAGGGACCTGAGTAAGTTCTGGATTTTGCTCCTCCATCATAGAGAGAACTGTGTTTCATTCTTTTCTTCCTCAGGTCTAAGCTCCAAGAGAAGATTAATCACGCTCGTCTTTTGCCTGGTCCCTAACTGTACTCATAGACACATTTTTGTTTTAATCATTGTTACACTTACGGTTCTAAAATAAGGGCATAAAAATATTACTTTAAATGTCATAAATATTTAGAAAAACTGGCAAATTCACAAAAGTGGAAAGAAAGAAATGTTATTTAGAGAACTATCAGAAAAATAACTATTAAAGCCTGACTAGTTTTTTTGCCAAGTTTTTTTTTTCCTAAGAATGGAGTTTTTGTTTGATATATAATTGGAATTGCAGGCTCTTTTTTTTTTTCTTTCAGAGTGAGAGAGAGTGAGAGAACATGAGAGGGGAAAGGCCCGAGGGAGAAACAGACTCCCCATGGAGCTGGGAGCCCGATGCTGGACTCGATCCTGGGACTCTGGGATCATGACCTGAGCCGGAGGCAGTCGCTTAACCCACTGAGCCACCAAGACGCCCCTGGAGTTGCAGACTCTTAAAGTGAAAGAGAATTATTACAATTTGGGGGAGGCAAGCTTAAAAAATAGAATAAGGGGGAGCGCCTGGGTGGCTCAGTGGGTTAAGGCCTCTGCCTTCGGCTCAGATCATGGTCCCGGAGTCCTGGGATCGAGCCCCGCATCGGGCTCTCTGCTCAGCGGGGGGCCTGGTTCCCCCTCTCTCTCTGCCTGTGATCTGCCTACTTGTGATCTCCGTCTGTCAAGTAAATAAATAAAATCTTAAAAATAAAAAATTCTTGGGGCGCCTGGGTGGCTCAGTGGGTTAAAGCCTCTGCCTTCAGCTCAGGTCATGATCTCGGGGTCTTGGGATCGAGCCCCACATCGGGCTCTCTGCTTAGCGGGGAGCCTGCTTCCCCCTCTCTCTCTCTGCCTGCCTCTCTGTCTACTTGTGATCTGTCTCTGTGTCAAATAAATAAGTAAAATTAAAAAAAAAAAAAGAATAAGGGAAATAGGCATTCAGTTTTAGAACATGGCCCAACATACCACTGGTGGTCCCTCCTCCCCACTCAGCAGATCCATGTGAATCTTTGTTCATCTAACTTAAAGAACATGGAGGCGCCTGGGTGGCTCAGTGGGTTAAGCCGCAGCCTTCGGCTCAGGTCGTGATCTCAGGGTCCTGGGATCGAGTTCCGCGTCAGACTCTCTGCTCAGCAGGGGGCCTGGGGGGCCTGCTCCTCTCTCCCTCTCTCTGCCTGCCTC